>NW_014577084.1:97386-99049 GCF_000485595.1 Priapulus caudatus
ATGGGCCTTGGACCCCCAGCACTATTCTATTATTACAATACTATATAGGTGGCCTTAGGCCCCCATCATACAAATACTATATATGGGCCTTGGACCCCCAGCACTATTCTATTATTACAATACTATATAGGTGGCCTTAGGCCCCCATCATACAAATACTATATATGGGCCTTGGACCCCCAGCACTATTCTATTATTACAATACTATATAGGTGGCCTTAGGCCCCCATCATACAAATACTATATATGGGCCTTGGACCCCCAGCACTATTCTATTATTACAATACTATATAGGTGGCCTTAGGCCCCCATCATACAAATACTATATATGGGCCTTGGACCCCCAGCATACACTATTATTACAATACTATATAGGTAGCCTTAGGCCCTCTCTCTCTCTCTCTCTCTCTCTCTCTCTCTCTCTCTCTAACTCTAACTCTGACTGCTACGCAT
This sequence comes from Priapulus caudatus, assembly GCF_000485595.1. Classification (NCBI taxonomy): domain Eukaryota; kingdom Metazoa; phylum Priapulida; class Priapulimorpha; order Priapulimorphida; family Priapulidae; genus Priapulus; species Priapulus caudatus. Next base: position 97,840 of record NW_014577084.1, read on the forward strand.
ATCTGTCGTTTATTATTTTGGTTTTGAAAAAAAGAAAATGATATATATATATATATAGGTGACAGAGAGAGACATAGAGAGAACAGAGAGAAACAGAGATTTCATTATAGCTATCATAGCTTGTATTTACTAGATCAAAAATATATTAATCATATGCAATGGTAATTTAATGTTTTTATTTCAAATATATATTAAATTCAGTTTCCATTTCGTTTAAAAATAATATAGCGTTATATTCAATCCGATTTCATGTCTACATGATTGGACCGACCATCTGCGCACTTACGGCGTGCACAGGTAAAATGTGGTAAAATGTATATAGCGACAATGTACACGGGGGCGCGTGTATGTTAATTAACACCGACATTTTACTTTAGTATATCCGCTCCATGCAGTCGACGTTGCGTTGGTCACGTAACAATTTCTGTTTCCGTGAGTTACTACTTTATGCGACCATCTCGCTCAATAGATACGGCAGCGTGTTAAGCCATCTTCGTCGCTTCGTTCAGTATTGAATTAAAGCTGTGCGTGCGGCAGCTCAATGGATATACCTGCGCCTCCACCCCTCTCTCCTCCCCCCTCCGCTATACACGCAACCATAATATATGCTGCACATTTTTATTGCGTAAGCGTTAGCCAGCGTTGTTTTGCATCCAACACTAGCGACCTCTCGTGTATCAAGCGTCTCCTATAGTAGTATGTAGTAATTAAGCAGGCCACAGGCGTCGAGTCGTCCAATGGAAAGAGAAAAGCGTCCTACTATTCACTAGCACGCGCAATTAGCCCCAGTCGCAGTCGCGGCCCTGCGGCGCGCGCTGTCTCCTGTTGCAAGCAGCAACCGCCGCCGCCGAGACGATTCTACGTCTATAAAGCTCGGCGCCCACGCGAGTAATTTTACTCAAGTAAAATGATGCATGCGTCAAAATACTCACGCGAAATATTTTTCGCGTCCGCCGCGCACGTGAGTAAAACAGTATAAGTAGTAATGCAGATCACGTGACTGTGCGCAGCCAATACTGGGCGTACAATGGCAGGCGACAGATATCCACATCCAAGTGTGGCCTTAAGCCACCGGGGGGCGTCTATTTTTTCCGTACCGCAAATGCGCAAAAGGTTCCTCTGATTGGCTGCTTTGATTTGCTCTGACGTGATAATATATGATATGATAATACCTATAATCTCTGATATGATAATACCTATAATCTCTGAT
>NW_014577084.1:99517-102378 GCF_000485595.1 Priapulus caudatus
CCCAGCATACACTATTATTACAATACTATATAGGTAGCCTTAGGCCCCCGTCATACAAATACTATATATGTGGCCTTGGGCCCCCATCATACACTATTCTATTATTACAATTCTATATAGGTGGCCTTAGGCCCCCGTCATACAAATACTATATATGTGGCCTTGAGCCCTCATAATACACTTTTATTACAATTCTATATAGGTGGCCTTAGGCCCACGCCATACAAATATAACGCCGGCAACACTATAACGTGCTATTAATAACTTGTCGAGTGCAGCACTGGCACTTGTCTTGTTTCTTCCTATTTAATGCTATATCTATGCCTATATGGGTAATACAATCGGCATAAACCATGGTAACTTGTTTTAGCATTATTAAAATACGTAAACAAAAAGATATTTTTGGTCGCGAAAGGGTTATTGTCGGAGTGAGCTGACGGGGGCTGGAGGCCACCGGCGGGGGACACTCAGTCTCCCACCCCCTCTTCCCCGCAGCAAGCTGTATTATAAAGTTTGCCTCAGATGGCCGGCACTGCACGCCTAACACGGTGCGCGCGCGTGCGCAATATCTCCCGTGATAAATCGTATTTTGCAAAGATTATGCATTTAAAATAAAGAGGAGTTATCCTAGCATAGATTTATAGGATACCATTCCATCAGTTGACATCATTTAAGAAATAGGTGGAAGACCTTGCATGTAAGGTTCCCGCTGCGTATACCAACCAGTACACAATCTGGCTACGTTAGTGTGTTAGCGCATGCGCAATATCTCACTAGAGGAGTTATATTTTGTGATGAATATACATTTAAAATGGTTAGGGGATATCTCAGCATAGATTTCCCTAATAAACCTTTATCAGTAGACCTGTCTTTATAATTTGGAGAGCGCCCTAGCAGGTAGGGTACAAAACACCTACTTTTTGCCCTCGCGTCCTTCCCCTTGCTTCCCCTAACCCTCGCTCAGCCTCCTTCTTCTTCTACCGCCCCCAGCTATCTTTTCTGCCGCCTTTCCTCAGTCTCCCATCCCCTCTCCCCCGCAGCAAGCTATATTAAGAAGTTTTCCTCAGACGGCACTGCACGCCTAACACGGTGCGCACGCGTGCGCAATATCTCCCGAGAGCAATTGTATTTTGCAAAGATTATGCATTTAAAATGAAGAGGTGTTATCCTAGCATAGCTATTTATGATAACATTTTATTAGTAGACATTATTTAATAAATAGGAGAAAGACCTTGCATGTAAGGTCCCCGCTGCGTATACCACCCAGTACACAATCTGGCTACGTTAGTGTGTTAGCGCATGCACAATATCTCACCGGAGGAGTTATATTTTGGGATGAATATGCATTTAAAATGGTTAGAGGCTATCTCAGCATAGATTTCCCTAATAAACCTTTATCAGTAGACCTGTGTTTATAATTAGGAGAACGCCCTAGCATGTAGGGTACAAAACACCTACGTTATGCCCTCGCGTCCTCCCCCTTGGCTCCCCTGTCCCTCGATCAGCCTCCTTCTTCTTTTACCGCCCCCGTTATCTTCCCTGCCGCCCTTCCCCAGTCTCCAATCCTCTGTGTTTATAATTAGGAGCCATCTCTCGCTGCGCGGGCGGATGCTATATTATGCCTGCTGCTTGTGCCTCGCTTGCTTCTATTCAGAGATTCTCTGCTGTGTGCATAGACCCTACTTAAATGGGGAGGAAGACGAGGCGTGAGTCTGAGTAAGCCGTGCGTATTAATCCCAGCTTAGCAAGCAATCGCTCTCACAGAAAGGAGTCGTCTGTAAAACACGGCAATGATCGCCAGCGATTCCAATGACTATAATAATTAATATTTACTAATTATTATTAAATCAGTTAACACAATAATAAGCGTTACGCTGGCAACAATAATATCGTGAAGTGTTCGCCGGGCTCTCGCGCGATACGCAACGCGAATCTTCGAGAAAAACACCGCGGTATCTCTCATTGTTTTAGAGAACCGCGAATCTAAAAAGAAAATATTACCGTATCGAATCAATTAAATTAAATGAGCCCGGTTCATGAGAGTGTCCCACCGAAAAAAATAGCCAATAATAATAATAATAATAATAACAATAATAATATTCCCTATACAACGACTCCAGGCTCATCCATCGGTGACGCAGATGCTGTCTCGTAATTCTCGCGAGAACACGTCTGATATGGCGCTGATAACGAGAGTGACGCAGAGTGGCGCATTGGTGCGGCAACAGATAGAGAAACCAAACACTGATTGCCGCTTCAGTCTGGCTCGCTAACATAATCCTGTTCGCTATCTGTATCGGGTTAAAAGTCATCCACACGACGAGTGACGGTGATTTCATTTCTCCTTGCAGCGCAAAATTTTCATGTGATGAACAAGTATTTCGAACGTACATTACGTCAATCACATGTGTCGCAATAATAATTAGATCATTGTATTGCATTGATACAATTATATCAAATGTGGAGGGCCTTTTCGTTTTTCACTGGCGAGCAATAATTGCATGGTGAGCAAATTTTTGGTGAGTAATTGTCGGGTGAAGAATTAATAAATTATGAAATGTTGGGTATAGGTAAACATCGGCGCGCGCTGACTTGTTATATCGAATTAAATATAATATATTAATTAAAGAAATAAATCATGTAATAAATAGACATTATAAGTAATAATTTCGGTCGATTTTTTCCCAGGCTCGCCGTTTGGATGTCTGCCTATACTCGAGGTCGATGAAAGGGTTATCGGGCAAAGTAACTCGCTCTGTCGATACCTGGGGTGGGAGTTTGGTAAGGATTCCTTGTTTTTTCTTAAAGTAAAGAGTTTGGTAAGGATTCCTTCTTCGTTTAGCTCGCATGCCAGTAGATAA
>NW_014577084.1:102403-113697 GCF_000485595.1 Priapulus caudatus
AGTGTGGCCTTAAGCCACCGGGGGCCTAGTGCTTCGCTGGCGCAATAATACACTGTGCAAGTGTTGCAGAATACTTGTCTTTGCTGGAGGCGGTATAGCTTACAACCAAGGCTTACCACACACTACTATATAGGAGGCCTAGCTTAGGCCTCCTTCATACACAATATTATATATATGTGGGCTTGGGCCCTCATACGCTATTCTATTATTACAATACTATACAGGTGGCCTTAGGCCGACGTCATACAAATACTATATATGTGGCCTTGGCACCCCATCATACACTATTATTACAATTCTATATAGGTGGCATTAGGCCCCCGTCATACAAATACTATATATGTGGCCTTGGGCCCCCAGCATACACTATTATTACAATACTATATAAGTGGCCTTAGGCCCCCGTCATACAAATACTATATGTGGCCTTGGACCCCCATCATACACTATTCTATTATTACAATTCTATATAGGTGGCATTAGGCCCCCGTCATACAAATACTATATATGTGGCCTTGGGCCCCCATTATACACTATTCTATTATTACAATACTATATAGGTGGCCTTAGGCCCCCATCATACAAATACTATATATGTGGCTTTGGGCCCCCATCATACACTATTATTACAATACTATATAGGTGGCCTTGGGCCCCCGTCATACAAATACTATATATGTGGCCTTGGGCCCCATCATACACAATTATTACAATACTATATAGGTGGCCTTAAGCCCCCGTCATACAAATACTATATATGTGGCCTTGGGCCCCCATCATACACTATTATTACAATACTATATAGGTGGCCTTAGGCCCCCGTCATACAAATATAACGCCGTGCAAACACTATAAGTGCTATTAATAACTTTGTCCAGTGCAGGCAGCTGGCACTGTCTTCGTTTCTCCTATTTAATCGCTATATCTATGCCTATATGGTAATACAATCGGCCATAAACCGATCGTTAAACTTGTTTAGCATTCTTAAAATAGCGTAAACAAAAGAATTATTTGGTCGCGAAAGGTTAATTGTCGGAGTGAGCTGACTGGGGCTGGAGCCACCGGCGGGACACTCAGTCTCCCTACCCCCTCTTCCCCAGCAGCATAGCCTGTATTATAAAGTTTGCCTCAAGATGGCCCATCTGCACGGCCTAACACGGTGCGCGCGGCGGCGCAATATCTCCCTGTGATACATCGTATTTTGCAAAAGATATGCATCTTTAAACATTAAAGCGGAGTATCCTACGCTCATCCAGATTATAGTATACCATCCATCAGATTTGACATCAATATATAGAAATAGGTGGAATACCTTGCATGTAAGCGTTCCGCCATGCGATATCACCAACCAGATATACACCATCTGGCATACGTTATTGTGTTAGCGCATCAACACAATATCATCAACCGGAGGATTATATTTGGGATGATAGCAATTTAAAAACTGGGTTAGAGCTATCTCAGGCATCAGATTTCCCTAAATAAAACCTATTAATACAGTAGAGCCTGTGTTATAATTACGGAGAATCGCCCTAGTCAATGTAGGGTCAACACACCTAAACTTACATTATGCACCACTGCGCGTAACTTACCCCTTAGCTCTCCTGTCCCTCAATCACGCCCCTCCTCCTTCTTTACCGCGCCAAAGCCCCAGTATCTCTCCCCCTGCCCGCATTTCCCGCATCTCCATCCTCTGTGTTTATAAATTAAGAGCCCATCTCTCGCGCGCAGCTTAAATATAAAGGCGGATGCTATATATGCCTGCTGCATAGTGCCTCGCTTGCCTTCTATTCAAAAGATTTCTCTGCTGTTGAATAAAGGAGCGCCTACTTTAAATGGGGCAACGAAGACGAAGCGATGAGTCTTGAGATAAGCGTGCCGTATAAATTCCTAGGCTTAGCAAGCAAGCCGCTCACAACAGCCAACGGAGTCCTCTGTAAAACACGCGCAATGATGCGTCCAGCGATCCAATTACTATAAAATAATTACTATTTACTAATTTTATCTATTAAATCCATTAACACAATAATAAGCGTACGCTCTGCATGACCACATAATATCGTGCAAGTTTCGCCCGCTCTCGCGCGATACCGGCAACAGTCCGAATCTTCGAGAAAACAACACTCGCGTATCTGCTCATTGTTTTAGCGCACACACGCGTACACACTAAAAAGAAGAAAACTATTACCAAAGGTATCCTGTAATTTCAATTAAATAAATGAGCCCGTTCATGAGAGTGTTCCCCACCACGAAAAACAAAGCCATAATAATAATATATAATAATAATAATAACAAATAATAATATCCTAATAAACGACTCAGGCCTCATCCATCGGGACAGCAGATGGCTGTCTCGTAATTTCCTCGGCGAGAACACGTCTGATATGCGCTAATAACGAAGTGACGCAGAGTGGCCGCATTGTGCGGCAACAGATTAAGAAACAAACACTCGATGCCGCTTCACCAGTCTGGCTCGCTAAACATAATCCTTTCGCTATCTCGTATCGGGTTAAATCATCCACACGACGAGTGACGATGATTCATTTCTCCTTGCAGCGGCAAAAACTTTTTTCATGTGATGAACAAGTATTTCAGAACGTACATACGTCAATCACATGTGTCGCAATAATCATTAGATCATTGTACTTTGCATGATACAATATAAGTCAAATGTGAGGCTATTTTCGTTTTTTCTTCACTGCGACAATAATTGCATGGTTAGCCAAGATTTTTGGTGAGTAATGTCCGGGTGAAGAATTAATTTAAATATGAAAATGTTGGGTATCCGGTAACACGGCCGCGCTGACTTGTTAAAATATCGACATTAAATATAATATAATTAATTATAAGAAATAAATTCATGTAATAAATAGACATTATAAGTAATAATTTCGGTCGAATTTTTTCCTCCAGGCTCGCCGTTTGGATGTCCTGCCTAATAAACGAAGTCGATGAAAGGGTTATCGGGCAATAGTAACTCGCTCTGTCGATACCTGGGGTGGGAGTTTGGTAAAGGATTCCTTGTTTTTTCTTAAAGTAAAGAGTTTTGGTAAGGATTCTTCTTCGTTTAGCTCGCATGCCAGTAGATAACCACACTTTCCCAACGAATATATATATTTTTTATATATTCGTTGGGGAAGTTTGACGTTCATAACAGATATATGATATATATAGTAATAGTATAATATCGATTATTTATACTATACTATTATATATATGTTATTGTGCTGTGCGTTGCGACTGCGGCTGCGTGCGTGCGCGTAGTGTGTGTGTGGTTGGCCTAGTGTATGTGCGGGATTGCTTGCGGCGATGCGTGCGCGGTTGTGTGTGTGTGTGTGTGGGGGGGGGTGTTGTTGTGGTGTTTGTAGTGTGTCGTGCATTGTGTGGCGTGTCGCGTGTGCGTGGCGTGCTGTGTGTGCAGTCCAAGATCCGTGTGTGTGTTTGTGTATGTGCGCGCATGTGTGCGTACGCGTATGTACTTGTTACGCACCTTACGATACAGTAACTTGTGAATATTGGGCAACTTTCTCGTACTTCTGCCTGCAGGATTCATGGGCAATAGCAACTGGGAGATAGGGAAGATCGACGAGACAACAGAAAATATCAAAGATATGAATGAACTAACGGGCAAGCTTTTCTTTCACAAGGATGGCGATACAAAGGTACGCACGTAATGACAATCGGTCGATCTCTCCAGCGTTGCCGATCTAATTAGTGGATTATTCCTCGCCAAGGGGTTGCAGGATGGTTATGTTTTCACCGGCGTGTTGTTTGTGGTTGGTTGTGGTTGGTGCGTTTGTTTTGTTTGTGTACAGCCGGAACTTGCTAACACTCGAAAAAGTTATGCACGGTATTGTAATAAATTTCTTCAGGATAGGTCAGAAATGCGGCTAACTTAGAATTGATTCAGATTGTGGTGGTGATCCGGATCCAATTAAGTTAATTAATTAATTAATTTGTCAGGATAGTCTAGAAATGGGGTAACTTAGAATGGTATTACATTTTGGTGGTGATCCGGATTTCCAATTAATTATTCTAATTAATAATTATTAAATTTTTCACAGATAGAGAATTGAGCTGCCTTGGGCGGATGGTCTGTCGCCTCCTCCTGAGTGCTCTAGTTATTATTACTAACCTAGCTGGGGGCTGTGTCTTATGACGACACTTCCTGGAGCAAGGAACTGTCGCCTGGAATCGTGCTGAAGAGCTATTATTAGGCTGATTTGGCGTTTAATATTACATGTCCAGGCCGAACTACAGAAGAAAGCCGAAGACATGGTAGCAAAAACTCTCAAATGGCTAGATTCTCAACTGAGGGAAAATGGCACGCACGGGTTTCTCGTTGGGAAAAACGTAACTATTAATTTTTGTCTCTGTAGTTTGACCACGCGCTTGTCACGCCTTTCAGCTATATATTAGCATGGTTTATCATAACTGTAGTAGTTTAATTCGTATTATATATAGCGTTGCCCTTCTTCAAATTTTTTAACATGGCGGGAAAATTACCGCTGCAATCTCGCCAATGCTGCCGCAACAACAGCGTTAAAGATGAATCGTGTTAGTTGATTAGTGTTAGACAATATTGTTTTATAACGCATGTGCCACAGTTGTGTTGTTTTGTGTTCTCGCAGCTTTCCGTGGCGGATATTACTTCATACAACGCGCTCAGCTGTCTTATCGAAAATGGCTTCGCTTCGTCTGTGGAAGGCTATCCTGTTTTAAAAGCCCACACGGACAGGATCAGCAATATACCTGCTATCAAACGGTGGGTCAACAGCCGCCCAAAGACGCCATTCTAAGCCCAACGTCTGGTTTTTAATGCTGTATTGGGTATAAACGTCAAGCCATCGAACGATTAATGCATCAATTCGATTTACGAAATTCGCCAGCAGCGCGTGACATCAACAGTATAATAGATTAAAAGATGACATTATAGTTTCCATGTAGACAGCCGATTTCGGTCCCCTTGCCGCAACTCTACAAACTGCCTCGTCTTTACAATGTATATATATGGTACAAAGATCAGGGCTAGAATTAAGCCGGCAAAATGAATTAGGTCGTATTATGTGGATTTCTTATTGTTGTCAGTAGCTGGTCGCCAATAGCTAGAGTATTATTGTAGCTTACGTGGTTATTGTGCCTAAGGAGGATGGTGTGATGATATTAAGCACAAATCGGATCTAAATAATGACCCACGAAACTACAACGTGTCACGCAAATGAAGACATATCATGATAAATTTATATATGATTCACTATATATATATATATCAGGAGTTAATGAAGACAAATGATGATGATGATGTTTGTCTTCATTAACTCCTGATATATATATATATATATATATAGCAAATTTACACATTGCCGTGTCGTGATGTTCGCTAGCGTGCAGCTTTTATTCTTTCATATAGGTCAAATATCACTGAACCATGGCTTTCTATTGTGTTTTATGACCGTCATTCTTATGTGTACGTCACATCCGCGTCAACCGGTTTACATGGAGAAATCTACTTACACAACATGAGCAACGTACTAGCTCGTGACGCAAGTAAAACTCTACTGACATTGCAAGCTCTACAATAGCCGATACGATACACTTGGTCGTGCGTACGTCATCGTATATGAAATCTGTGGTGATATAACTCCCACCCGGTTTGTGTAGCATTATCCATTTTCTCTCGGGTCGTTGCTACGTGCACGACCACAGGCACTTGAAGCGTATCAACTGTAAACACACGCGGCCGCCATTGCGCGTACACTAACACATAATAATAGAGTATAAGAACTCTATTATTATGTGTTAGTGTACGCGCAATAGCGGCCGCGTGTGTTTACAGTTGATACGCTTCAAGTGCCTGTGTGCACGACAGATCGCTATGAGCCGGAATAACAATTCAGATATGTTTTTATGAGTGTGTATTTATAGTCAGCAGAGTCGTATATATAAGCCGCACGTAAGAGGCGCCATTTGCCTCGGTGAAATTCCGATGTCACCTTCATGGAAGAAGAACATCGCTCTATATAGCGCTGATGTGTTTGTGCGTGATAGATATATAGTAGTTTAGCGGCTTAATCACTACGTGTGCACGGAAAACGCATTATGTATAATTGTAATCATCCATATCATGTGATCATTGTTCCATTAAACTATTAAATTAAATACTTAGGCCTATGTAATGTTTTGCTGTCATTAGTAGACCTAGTGTACATTTTTGAGCTCCGTCATTTGTCCTACAATTTACCATAGTCTTTGGCCTTGACCTTTGCCCTTTGCCCTTGACATTTGCCCTTTGCTTTTGACGTTTTATTCATTTTTTGATATCTGATGATTGTGTTTATTGGTGTGTTTAATTACGCATGTATATATGCGCGCGTGCGTGCGTGCGTGCGTGCGTGCGCGCGCGCGCGCGCGTGTGTGTGTGTGTGTGTGTGTGTGTGTGTGTGTGTGTGTGTGTGTGTGTGTGCGCGCGTGCGCGCGTGCTTGTGTATGCGTGAGTTAATGCGCATATATATATATATATGTATATATATAAGTCTGGATGCTTGAGTCTATACTGTCGGTAGAGTGCTCGATGCGTTAAGTTGCAGAGCGAAATAAGTTGAAGTCTGTAGATAAATTAAAGACAAGACATCACTTTGAGCTGTTACTCCGAGTTTCACGCTTACCGTTACGCGATCATCAGACCATATATATGTATATGTACATCAGGAGTAGATAATAGGGATTCCCTATTATCTACTCCTGATGTACATATATTTAGGCCTATATACATATATATATATATATATATATATAATATATATATATTACATCAAGAGCTTGATTACACACATGCAAATGTTAATAATAACCTATGGGGTATTATCTTACTTTTGATACATGTAAAGATCGCGATTATTATAGGCACTGAAGGAATGGCGCAGAGATTATAGGTGGGAAGTGTATGTGGGTACACATATACGTATGAGGTCCAGTGGCTGTGCTCCGACTCCCGGCTAAGCGCGCAATTCAAGGACTAACAGGGTCATATGAGATACGTGGGTTGTTACAAGATATGCGCGTGTTAGGCGTAGACTGGCTCCAGCCCGTTTCTGCTGTGCCGAGGGCATTTCACAGTATTCCCCACGATCTATTAGACTATTACTAGCAAGAATTTATGCATATGGTCTAGACAAACCAATCATCCACTTACCTCCTAAGCAACTATCCAGAGAGCCGCTATACCAGCGTGTTAAAGTTGGAAGTTCCCTATATAGAAGCACCTAGAACACGCTGACTAAAGGGGTACCGCTAGGATCAGTCCTCGGACGGTATTCTATTGGACATCTTCATAAATGACATCTTCTTCGTGCACCCAGATTTTGGATATTGCTGACGACAATACGATTTGCGCATACAACAATAACTTAGACACGCTCGCTCATTACAGAACTAACACGTGGCTTGTCCACTCTGACAAAGTAATTTGACGAAAATGGAAGAGACCACCTTCAGCCGTAGCAAAACCACAAAAGAAAAGTTTGGGACGTTAGACCGCCCCCGTACAAATCCTTACACGACACAAATACAAAGCCACCTAGTTTGCATCGCGAGCACATATATTACGCAATCACATCCTATGCGCGCCTATATCCGCCCGCAATGTAGAAAATCCAAACGAACATATAGGATCAAGCATATAACTCGCGAATCCCACCCCTCAATAAAAATAAATCCTGGATACACCACGTCTGCTAACGTCACAACACAAACACATTCAATCGGCACAGTAGAAAAACAACAAATGAGTACTGAGCCACCAAACCTCTCGCCCATCATCCTAAGATTTTCTAAGTTCTCCATCTAGAAGGCCGAACACAATTGGTGAGTGCCAAGACACAAAGGCTCGTCATCATAAGAGCCACCCCGCAACACGGTCAGCACGTATTTTTTACATAAGCGGACCCATGAAGCGATGAAACGATGACAGGCGGAATGGGTAATCGATGAAGCGGATGGAAACGATGTTAGGCCGGCAGGGTCCTTTACCATGAATAACTTGTGCATTGTTTCTTTAATGGCGAGCGCGCACATGTTCGTTCACTGAGGTTAAGCATAGAGAGTCAAAAGTCGCCTACGAGACGGCAAAAAATGGTAGTAACAAGTCCGGAAGCAATGCGTTTGTAGTAGTGCGTGGTGTGTGGTGTGGTGTGTGTGTGTGGTGGTGTGTGCTGTGTCGTTGCGTTGTCGTGTGTCCCGTGTTGGGGTGTGTGGTGTGTGAATATGTGGTGGGGTTGGTGTGCTGTGTGGGTGTGTGTTGTGCTAGTGTGTGGTGTGTGGTCGGCGTTTGTTGGTTGTGGCGCCGAAGTGTGCGCTGTGGGTGTCGTGTGGGGTGTTGGGTGTGTGTGAGTGGTGTGAGTGTGTTGAATCAAGTGCATGTGTTGTTTGTGCTGTGTGTGTGTGCTGGGTTTGTGTGTAGTGTGCGTGTAGTGTACTAGTGGGTGTGGGTGGTGGGTGATGTGGTGTGTGTTGATTGTGTGCTGGCGTTCGGAGGGTGTACTGTGCTTTGTATGCCGGTTATGCCCCTACTGGCTGTGGTAGTTGTGTGGTGGATTGCGTGACTGGTTGTGTCGCTCGTGTGGTTAGGTGGGTGTGTGGGTGTGTTGTGGTGTGTGGTGGTGCGCAAGGACGCTGCGCTTCGCGCGCTGTTATCTGTGTGTGTGGTGTGTGGGCGCCGCGATGCCGGTATTTGCTGTGTGTGTGGTGTGTGTGTGCGCGTTTGTGCTGTGCGAGCGTTTCTTCTGTGTGGCAGGGCTTGTCTTTGGTATTGTGGTTTCGCCTACTGCTAGCCTTGTATGTCGCGCGTTGTTGTAAGTGCGGCCGGCATGCATGCAGTAGAGATTCTAGCTGTAGATCGCCAGAGACACACTAACGTTCCAATCATCGATACAATTGGGTTTTTACAGGAGGAATTCGCTGATACCATGTTAATGCAGGCAATGGACTATAAGTATACGTAGCCTCCAATCTTGCCAGATAACAATAGACATGGAAAGGCAGATGAATTCAGGACGAGGAACAAGCAGACAACACCGGACAGGTCTAAACAAGTGATCCTGAAGATGCACGTGTGGGAAAGCAACGATCACCGCTCAGAGGATTGAGTGCACGACAGGCTTCATGCAAGCACGAGGGAAATGCAATACATTCGACTCGCGCGATAAATTATGAAAGGATTATACTAGTTTATGCTGGTAAAGAGCGGACACGCAAGCGGCGAGCAATCAACGTCTTAATTGACGGCCATAAAACGACATTCAGAGAACCTTCTTCGTCCTGCTCGTTGGTACATTCTCAAAAATAGAACTAGGACACACTGGTTCCTTTACATGGTACCTGATGCCACAATGGTTCGGATTCGCACCTGATGAACCTAGACTTGTTGTGCTCTCCCCCATGCTGCAATACAGTCCCTCTATATGACTGAAGATTAATCACTAGAGCCTATGAGGGCATATACTTTGTGGCGAGCGCAAAATCGTCACAGCCAGTTCCACGATGCACGACAGACACACTATTAGCTGCTGCCACAAGTTATTATTTATAGCATTATTATTATGTTCTATCATCCGTATGATCAAAATTCCATTAATCAATAATAGGATACCATGGCATAAAAGATCACAAAAGTAGATAAACCAAGAATAGAAAAGCACCAGTAAGCATCCACACATTTTTGCTAGCAAACACCGGTATGACAAATACGCATGTCAGGGCGAGAGGCAACAAGAGGCAGGTCGCCCCCTAGTAATTCAGCGCAAGTGACATAACACTATATAGCCTCAACAGCCGGACGAAGCCACTCCCCTCGACGCGAGCTATCGCACGTCCCCTTGAAGCTCGCATGATATCCGCTCCCCTAAAAATTCACCCGCTTCCGGACCCCGCCACTGCTCTGGATCTTGCCAACGTAAGCCTAGCGTCATCAACACACCTCGCTAATCGTAGGAGGTGCAACAATACACCTCTACATTCTCAACATCCAAGCGAGTCGGACGCCAGTGGCTTCTTACTCTTGACTAAAACGACGACTAACATGTTTACTAGGATAATAAATACTTGGAAAAGCTACATCTATGAATCACGTCAGTAACAATGTGTAATTAGAGCAATTATTTGCGCGCCTGTAACGTATAGTACTTATACAAGACCAGCAGGGCGCCCTCCACGAAGATGATACATCTTCCGTCCTGACACCCAACCATGAATCAACCCGCGGGGTGACGGTTACGTGACTCCTGAGATTGGCGAGCGCGGTCGGGCCCGCGCATCAGCCCTGCGTGATCCAAACTTGTAATAATCGAGATGCTAGGTGTACAATACATATCACGTAGGGACTCCCAATGATAATGCTATATTACCTCTAGTTATATACGTCATGTCAAAAATTATTTAGCAACACATGCAACAATGGCTTAACAGTAGAGGATTGGGTTGGAAGCGTATTCAATAACCAAAATCTAATGTAAATTACATCAGAAACAGTCTATATTCTGCGTACGTATAATATGAGTCGAGATATATATGATATACTATATATATATATATATGATATAATTATATAGATATATCTAAGCTATAATATATAGGTATCGTAATATAGGTCTATTTATACCCTCGTGATTAGATGGGTTTCGCCGTCTTGCTACAAATTTTCTAATAGCTGGCAACCCTTGCACAATAAAATTCTAGATTAAAGAAGAAGGTCTCCTCTTCTCGCAGTTCGCTAGTGCAGCCGCACAGCTACATCCGAACGCCCGATTGCGGTGACTTTGAACGGCTTACGATTGGTTTGAGATGTCTGCGTTTGGATCGGGAGGCTAAGGTTGCTCGCAGTCATTTGGCCCGCATTCGAATTTTGAAAATCGGGAAGCAGTATCGCGGGTCCGATAGTTAGGCCGGGGCCTTTACGCACCGCCTGACTCGGATAGTTTCCGTGGCCATGTCCGATCACCGCGATCGATCAACGCTGAACGAAAATGAGCCAACCGAGAGCACGCCAGGCCAACGCATCCGAATCGAAATGTCATCAACCCAATGGCGGAAGACACTGCGCCCTTAGTACCACCGCAAATCCCGCTTGCAACACGCCACGCAGAGTGCCATGGTTTGCGCTCACTCTTGGAGTCGGACATGTGGCGGTGCCCTCTGTCCGTATCGATCGGCCCCAGCGGGTCGATAGTTGCGGCGCGTTCGCTCGTGCACAGACGCCAATATCGGAATACGGGTGCGGCTTAAGCATTACACATGCCATC
>NW_014577084.1:113722-115592 GCF_000485595.1 Priapulus caudatus
ATCTCTAACATACTTCTCAAACAATGAGACGAGAGCGTCGACGCGAGTTGGCTTTCTTAGCTCTTGACAAGAACGGACGACAGTACATCGTTTAACTAGATATATATACTGATGGAGAAAAGTTTAAGATTATTAATTTAGCTCTAGTAACGAATGTTTGTAATAGACAATTTTATTTGTTCCGCCTGCCTGTAATCGATTATAGCTATCTTATAAAGCACAGCAGTGGCGTGTCCACTGGAAGATGATACCATTTTCGTCCTGAGACTTTAACAAAGTTGAGATCAACCCGCGGATGGTGTAAGCGTTACTTGAGCTAGTCCTTGAGAATTATGAGTGTTCGAGCGCTGTTTGCATCGATATGTCCTGCTGCTGACTCATAACTTGTAATCACTTGTAGAATGCTAGTGTCCGGTGTAAAATAACATATCTACCGTATGGACTCAAATTTGAAGATTGCTATAGTTACCCTTTTAGTTTATACGTTCGATGACCAAAATATTTAATTTAAGCTATCACCGACATGCAAAACAATGCGTAACCCAGTTAGTAGGATTGGGAATTGTGTTTGGAAGCTGATATCACATACATCCAAAATTATGTAAATTTTAACATCAGAACAGTCTATTATCTCTGGTAGTAATAATTATTCATCGATATCATATACTATATATATATATATATATACTATATATGTACAATAACTATTATGGTGTTCTAAATATGACGAATATATTTAACCGTTGGTAATTTACATTGTGTAATTTTGCACCTACCATCAACAATTACGAGTTGTTTACAATAGGCTTACTTTGCAAGATCCAACGCAGTGGCGGATCCAGAAGTGAATTTTAAGGGAGGGAATCATGCGAGCTCAAGGGCACGAAGCGCCCGAGGGAGGAGGGTGTTGGGCTATAATATACCCTTGCCCGGAAAATTCTAGGGGGCGACCGCCCCTGTTCCCCCCTGCATGGACTTCAACGTTAAAAACATTTGAAGTTATGTTTTCTATTCTATATCTATGATATACCTTTTACCAATGTATCCTATATATAATGAATGTATACATGAATAAAATAAATAATAAATAAATAATAACTGTGGCCGCCATATATGCTGGCGTGGAAACTGTATAATTTTCGCCCCAAATTATATCACACCTCATAGCCTCATAAAGATTAATCTTCAAAGTCAAAGAGACTATATTGCAGATGGGGAGAGACAACGTTTATTAAATAGGCTGATCAACATTGTGGATCGGTGTAGAAAATGCTATTTATTTTGGAATTAACCAAAGAGGGACGAAGACAGTTCTGAAGTCGTTTTGGCTCAATTAACTTGATTGCTCGCCGCTTCGTGTCCGCTTTCTCCATGCTAAACTTATAACCTTTCATAAAATTTATCATGGTGAGGTGATGATTGGCATTCCCTCGTGCTTGATGAAGCCTATTCGTAGCACTCAATCATCTGAGCGTGATCGTTGCTTTCCACACGTGCCATCTTCAAAGGATCACTTGTTTAGCTTCGGTGTTTCTGTGATTCCGTACTGAAATTCTCTCCCTTCCTCTTTAGTTAATTGCAAATTTGAGGCTTATAATTACTATAGTCCATGCCTGTTAAATGGTCAGAACTTCTCTGTAAACCACATTGTTCATGATGGAACGTTTAGTTGTGTCCTTGGCGTCTACAGCTAGAATCTTTACTGCAGGGCACTTCACACGCGGCTAACAGTGGCGTAGAACACACACATACACACACACCACACACACAGAAACGCGCGCGCACACACACCACACACACAGAAACGCGCGCGCGCGCGCGCGCACACACACACACACACACACACACACACACACACACACACACACAC
>NW_014577084.1:115602-116742 GCF_000485595.1 Priapulus caudatus
ATACCTATACCTATACCTATACCTATATATATATATATATACGATATAATTATACTACGCAGAATAATAGACTGTTTTTGATATAAAATTTACATAACTTTGATTATTGAACTAGCTTCCAAACACAATCCTACTACTGTTACGCATTGTTGCATGTGGTGATGCTAAATAAATATTTTGCATGACATATAATATAACTAAGAGTAATATAGCAATTATCATTTGAGTCCATACGTAGATATGTAATTTACACCTAGCATCTACAATTATTACAAGTTATGAGTCAGCAGGACTATCGATGCCAGAGCGCTCGACCAATCTCAAGGGAAGCTCAAGTAACCTTAACCACCGCGGGTTGATCTCACTTGTTAAAGTCTCAGGACGAAAAGATATCATCTTCAGTGGACACGCCACTGCTGGTCTTTTATAAGATACTATACGATTACAGGCAGCGGACAAATAAATTGTCTATTACAACATTGTTACTAGACTAAATTAATATTTACTTTTCCATAGTATATATCTAGTTAAACGATGTATGTCGTCGTTTGGTCAAGAGCTCAAGAAAGCCAACTGCGTCGACCTCTTGCCCAGGTTGAAATGTAGAGACGTAATTTTGCACCTACCATCAACAATTACGAGTTGTTTACAATAGGCTTACTTTGCAAGATCCAACGCAGTGGCGGATCCAGAAGTAAATTCTAGGGGGGGGGATCGTGCGAGCTCAAGGGCACGAAGCGCCCGAGGGAAGAGGGTGTTGGCACAGGAGAGATCTCTCTTATTTATGTTGTTTGAGCACAGCGCGGGCGTGCGGTACTTGCGTGTTGCAGATGAGCATTTGACTGGAATTTACAGGTGATTATAGGCGAAATAGAGTAGAGAAACATTAAGACTTTGGTACATTTTGTGTTTATTTACCATTAATGTTTTTTATTGAGACGTTCCAAGTGCCTGTGGGTGTTGGGCTATAATATACCCTTGCCCTGAAAATTCTATGAGGCGACCGCCCCTGTTCCCCCCTGCATGGACTTCAACGTTACATTTGAAGTTATGTTTTCTATTGTATATCTATGATATACCTTTTACCAATGTATCGTATATATAATGTATGTATAAATGAATAAAATAAATAATTAATAA
>NW_014577084.1:118430-144411 GCF_000485595.1 Priapulus caudatus
CTTCATCGCTTCATCGCTTCATCGCTTCATCGTTTCATCGCTTCATCGTTTGTAAAAATCGGCTGGTGTGCGGTGGCCTTTAAATAGATGGAGCCTTTGTGTTTGGCATTTGTTTGGCCTTTAGATGGAGCAACTTAGAAAATCTTAGATGGAGCGCCTTTGGTTATACATTGTTTTTCACATTGCCATTGTGTTTTCGTGTTGTGACGTTGCACCGCGCTTGATGCAAAAATTTCCCACTTTTTGGATGTTTTTAAACGTGGAATGTGAAAAAAATAAAACTGTGGAAAAAAATAGCCATGCAACGTCGTTACGTTACGTGTCATGATCTGTAGAATGTTCCGACCAAGTTTGGAGAGGATCCGTTGAGCGGTGCGGAAACGTATAGCCGGACACACAAACACACACACAGACAGAAATTCGCCAATTTATAGTAAGATTCTACTGCGATCCACAGTGTTGATTTGTCCACAGTATCCACAGTATTTCATCAACTAAGACAACTTTGCAGGAGACCCCTTGCCCCCCCCCCCGCCGCGCTAGCAACGGCCTTGCTTTGTCTTTCGTGTCGGACACACGCACGCACGCTTACACACGCACAAATAAACACACGTGCATAAGTATACAAGAACACGCCAACAACGTCAACGATGTGGTGTGGTTACTCTGTTTACTTTCAGTGCATTTTGGTGTCTCTCCATTTCGGTGCCCTTCGGTCTTTAGACGAACCGGGTAAGTAACTGTATCCGTCTGTGGCTATAGAGATAGATAGACTGGTACTCGCTCCCACCTCGATTCAACGAGATCTATCGAGCCATCGAGTAACTAAGCCGAGAGTGGGACCGGGTACCAGGCTATAGAGATAGACGGATTCGCTCTTTTTGCTCTAACATGATGCTCTCTCGACCGTGTAGAGACAGAGCGCCAGTCTATAAGCTAGATGGCAGCACGTAATGTAAACACATGAATAATTATCTTCACTCGCAGCATAGATAATCGCAGCAATCAATGATACGTAAACATACATAATATATCCTTGGATACAATCAGGTTTCAGGTACAATGCAGAGTTTCTTACGTCCGCGGTAGAAAAAGCTGCGAGATTTGTCTTTTTTATGACACTCAGTGCGGATGACTACTGCTAAAACTTCGTAAGGGCGTGCGCATTAAGGTGTTATCTCAGTATCTGTTGAATTAGTAGCGGAAATCGCCGATGAGTAACCTCTTAGTCTTACACATGTTGAACAATATCAAGAAGCATTGTTTTATGGAGAAGAGACTTGTTATATCCTAAGATTTCTAGAAACAACATGACAGAGTGAGTATTTTGACAAATTTGTCCAATTTTGATGGATGCATGAGGCTTCGTTAAATGAGGCATATATCATATATATATGGTATTGCATGGTACTACCTATACTATAGTATCCTGTATTCCATAAAATAAGATAAGATAAGATATTATTATTAGATAACTTCATAAGATAAGGGGTTCGGAATCGGCGGCCGCCATATTGACCCGTAGGAATTACTAGGAAAGCGGAAAGTGGGCTGGCTCTTGCGCCGAATTATTATGAGTTGCTTTTCACATTGTGGGTAATGTTGCTGCTCACCCCCACATCGGGGAAATTTGTTTTACAGGCATGACATTTGATTGACATTTGACATGGCAAACTTCATAATGTTGTTCTTCAGAACGAAATTTGCAATGAATTATGTTTATAATATTTTCTCAATAAAATCTTACACTAAATGATGAGTGAGATGAGCAATAGCTCAACATGTGGTTTTTATCATGAATGGTCTGAGTGTCCAACACTTGCATTTATGCAGCAAATACGTGGTTGAGGAGACTAATGGCATCACTTCAGAATTGATGCCTGTGGTAGCAATACCTCTGCAACGACTGGAAGACCACGATGTCTCTGTTCTTGCACACGACGTGGTTCATTTGACTCTTCACCAGGTAGGTAAAAATCAGTGATGTGTTATCCTGTTAGCACCAGGATGTGAAGTTAGCCACGTCCCACCAGGATATCCTGGCCATTAATTTAAAGGATTACGTGAATAACATGTTTATTTTACAGGCGGCTCGGGATGGCGATCCACAGCAGCTGGCAAGGCTTATCGAATTGCTGCCTGACGTGTCTCGTGCCATCAACAAAAATGACGAGAATGACATGACACCACTGCACTATGCAGCAAGGCATAACTATATAGACATAGCCAGACTACTAGTAGACAGTGGCGCAGGTATAGTTTGTAGTTGTGTCCCTATGTACAAGGCAGTGTTGCCAAGTAGGGTAGATGAGATATTCTGTAGATTCTGTACAGATATTCTGTAGGTTGGCATGCAATTGGACCATATGATGAGGTGATAAATGACAACTAGTTCTTTATATTAATACTTGATTTTCTTTAGTTTTTCTTGCGTTTATTGTGTCATATTTCTCTATTATTATGCACTGCAGATGTTATGTGAATGAAATCACAGAACTAAACAGCAATAACACTAGTAGCAGAAATAGAAACAGTATATAGCATCAGCAGCAGCAGTAGGAATAATAATATTAGCATCAGCAGCAGAAGCAGTGACATTTGCTGGAGCAGAAATGGAAGAGCAGTACTTGTCAGATAGCCAACCTTTGCAGTAGTTACATATGGTTTTATATAGATGTAAACAACAAGGGCACAGATGGACTGGCCCCACTGCATTATGCAGCCAGACGGCATAGACTTGTCCACAGAAAAAGTCTGGCGGCCATCATCAGCCGTCTACCAGCAGCAAAGGTATGAGTAAAACAGGCTTGCATATTACATGCAAGCCCATATATACGTGAACAAGATAAACCAATCTTACTGGTGTGAAGTTCTTCTCAAGATTGCATGCTGAGAGCATGGTGTTCCCAACTGGTAATATAATATAACGAAAGCAATTCCTATTAGTGATGAAACTATCCTTTTCAATTATCTTTGGCCAAGTTCAGCCATTCTTATTATATACTCATCTTTATGTCTTATCTCTGCATCTCTTTACTGTAAGTTGGTGCGATGCTATCATCTGCTTTTCATTTCTCTTCCATATTCTGCGCTTTTGTTGCATTTTGGCTTGATTTGCGCTATGCTGCTTCCAAGGTAAAAGCCCTTGCTAACAGTCTTGTGGCACTGCGTTCAAGTCAACATAGCAGCCAACAAGGATCCCAGGACATTGAACCTGTGCCTAACCTGAATGTAATACAGGTTGGTGAGCAGAAAAAGGCAAGTATTACCCTCTTACAGCAAGTAAGCACTTACTGCAAGCTGTGGGAGTTTGTAGTGATATCTTCAGGAGTGTCATAATATATCATGACATTCCTGATATCTTCCATCTGCTGCCTGCTGTCGCCGTCAACCATTTGTTTTGGTTATTGTTGCCATGGTAACCAGTTCCCAGATTTTATTTGGGACAAAATAAAATCCAAACGAGAGAAGCGTTTCCGTCCAAACTCGCACATACGGTGCAAATAAATTTTTGGGCAAATTTGTTTTGCAAACAAGTGGACAACCGCTGTTTTGAAATAATTATGGTACACAATTTATTATCCGAAATTCTGAAAACCGTAAAGCTCCGAAAACCGAAAGGTTTTTCGTGGAGGTCGTTTGCACACCAAATCTCGCGTTTGGCGCCAAAACTCGACCTGGCGCGACCCACGCTCAACCCATTATTGAGTCAATTAATTGTGTCTTATCGCTCCTATACTGCCTACCAGTCAGACATGCCTTTGTTGCTCGCTGATATTTTTAATGTTTTTTTGTGTGTGAATTTGAGGACGTGAAATGTCAAAAGAGCTTCAAATTCCCCTATGGGTAATAGTGAGAAACAATTTGAGTTTTAGTACTGGCTAGTTGCAGGATATACGGTATGTATATCTGAACTGTAATACCATTCCGAAATCCGAAAAATTCAGAATTCCAAAACGTGTCTGATCCCAAGGGTTTCGGATAATAGATTGTGTACTGATGTGGCAGCTATGATTAGCTCATCTGACATAGTCAGATGCATCTTGTAGAATCGCATGATTGTCTGTGCGTGCGTGCGTGCGTCCGTCCGTCAACAGTTGGGCACAAATCTTAACCGCTCGACGTACGGTCACGATATTGGGGGCGTGCGGGGTAATCCGAAAACGAGTTGGGATGTCGAAGCTGGGGTTCAAAGGTCAAAGGTCAAGAGGTGTAAAAGAAGGGGGAACATTCCCTCCTTAACTTAAGGTATAGGGAGAAAATGCAGAATTGCGGCACAAATCTAAACGGCTCAACCTAGGCTCGTGATAGTTGGTGTATAGCATCATGGTAGGAAAAGCCATCACTGTGCCGAAATTGGAGGTCACAGGTCAATGGGGCACAGGGCAGATTTTAGACATTTTCTGAGGACATGGTCTGACGGAGCGATTGAAAACCTTTTTGTTTCAGCGGTGACCTACCATTTTTATGGCTTTATTGAAAGGACCATGAAATGTACTTTCCGCTGACATGCAAAGAGTAAGTGTCGGATAACCTTTTGACCCTCAAGAGGAGGGTTAAACATGGATTTGTTGACTGTTAACAAAGGACTGAACTGCTTTTGCTATTAGAGCCCCCATTATATGAATTTTTACTTCGTTTCTGAAGAGCATGTGTTCATGAGCTGAAGAGCATGTGTCCTTTGACCATTTGCCTCTCCTTGGGCTAATCTATGATTTGTTATATTTTATGAAATTATGAAAAATATAATGGCTTTAAAAAGCTGCATCTCTGTTGGATGTAATGTACACAGATTCATAGTGCAATTTAAAATTTAAAAAGTCAGTCAGTCAAGATTGAAGTACTAGTTTCTTTTTTTGTAACTAGCAAGTAAAGTGCATGTGGCAAAGGTAATAATATCTGTTAGAACACTTAATGCATGTTGTTATATTTACAAAAAATATGTGATGATTATTAGCCCAAACTATAATATTGATTTCTATAACAATCTCACATGTTTCTTGGAACTATGTTGTGAGAATACCGGACATTGCCACCAATAAATTATTTCAGTAACCACAGTGATAATCACAAAGAAATAATTTGTACCAGCTATCTTGGTTTTTAGATTCTAGGTTCTTAATCTTAGATCCATGACTTCATGGAAAATGATACTTCATAAAGTTGTGATAGAAATTATTGTATCACTATCAGAGTATCAGACACATAAGAACTGGTGATTTGTAGGACCAAAAAGGCAGTTGTGGATGGAGAAATTTCTAGTGTGTTGGGTTACATATATCCCCTGCTACACATGGGAAGGTTTTGAAATTATTAAAATTATGAGATTTTCCTAATTTTTCTAGCAAGGCGAAGATGAAGATCAGCCAACTGTTTCAACTGATGTTACTAACTCTGAAGATGAAGATGAAGAAGAAGAAGAAGGGGCCAGTGAGCAAGAAAGTGTCATCAAGTTTCTCCTTAGCAAGGTGATTATACATCTCATTCAGCTGTCATGATTGGTTTCTGCATTGGCTACAAACAAACAGATTTAATCGGACGTTTTCAGGATAACGCAAGTTATCCTGTAATGTCTTTTTGAACACTATTTCTACCCATTGACGCATGCACCATTTCACAATTCTGCTCAGTTAGTGTGGGGTCATAAACGAACCACACATACTGGACTCGTATGCTAAGAATATAGCGGTAGTGAATTTCAGGTAAAAAGGTATAATTTCATTTTGATGAGAGATGAAGGGTAAATCTGTGGTCCATTTCCGTTTCATTTCTATTTGTCAGTACTGATTGAGATAGATAGTGAGAGGTGAAAGGAGAAGAAAGGAGATACAGAGAGGAGAAGGGAGAGAAAAGGAGTAGAAATTGTTAGCGTTCTTCGCTGATACCAAACTTACATAGAATATATATTCAGTAATTTTACACTCGGATGTGTAATTTCATAACAGTATGTAGAATGCTTAATTTTTATGTCTGTGCGTTTTTCTTTGGTAGGGAGCTCTAGTCAACATTAAGAACATGTACGGGTCGACACCACTGCATTTTGCAGCCATGCGTGGTAATCTAGAGGCAGCTGTGGATCTGATACAGTTCGCACACATTGACATTGAGGTTCGTGTGTGTGTGTGTGTGTGTGTGCGTGCGTGCGTGCGTGCGTGCGTGCGTGATTGAGTGCGTGCGTGCGTGTGTGCGTGCGTGTGTGTGCAGCATTTAAAGTAACTGATAGCCAATGAAGCTTCGGTAATCGCTTACGAATTGCAGGAGGTTAAGTTCCTGGAAAATGCCGCGGGGATTGGTGTGCATGCGTGCGTGCGTCCGTGCAGGCATGCGTGTATACAGCTAGATGGACGGATGGGTAACCAATAAATGCAGTATGTGTACGAACTTACATAATGTGTGTTCCTCCATAATAGGCAGTGGACAAACAAGAAAGCACAGCGTTGCACCTTGCATGTGTGTACGATCATGTCATCGTCGTTGAAGCCTTGCTAAGTGCCGGAGCCAAGCTGCGTGCTCTGACCTTCGATAAGAGAACACCTCTTCATCTAGCTGCCGTGGAAGGTCACACACTGATCATGCAGATGTTGCTAGAAGCTGGACATAATACCGAGGGTTGGGCTATTGTGTCACAAGTATGTTTATTATTACTTGTAAGCTTATGTTCTATCCCACCGTGTGTATAACGTATGTGTCACTGCCAGATAACATAGTGGAAACAATTATGTAACAACTAACTTGAAAGGTTGAATTGTTTGTCTGGCCTGCCTGTAATAATAACATTTGCTTTTTGGATCATATTTATTCACATATATGATCTTGAGTTGTCTACATGGCTGTATTATAAAAATTCTGAAGATATTTATGTGTGCGCGTGTGTGGCTTTGAAACGGTTTACAGATGGTGACTGACCAGGACTCTGAAGATAGCACTGCTCTGCACCTGGCGATTGATGGAGGGAGCTATGACATATGCGAGATACTATTACAGAATGGTAATGTGCTGCGCAGTAATGCATTGTGCCACGCGCATTGGGTGTCCATCTTTGTACATGCAGAGTACTGCATTGGTATGGATAAATATAGATCAGAAGTAGATAATAGGGAAGGAGTGTGACTTCAATAAACATGGGAAATTCGTCATTTACTAGCCTTAGAATACCTACGATTTACTACGCGTAACTCAACCAACTTGAGCTCAAATCGTACACAGTACATTCGCCTAGCATCGTGCGAAATCGTTTCCTCATATATACCTGCAATACGGAGATACAGACTAAAACGTACGACACGATTCTCCATTCTGTTGGCAGCAAACCGAATCCATAACCCGCCTAACTTGAAACAATAGGCAGCTACTAACAACTCTTGCACACTCTTGTGCCCTCGGCGATGCGGTGTGGCTCGCTGGGAGATTGGAGCTGGAGCTGCTGCTGATTGCGGTGGGCGTGCGTGCGTGGGCATACCAGCTGTAAATAGATTAGCTCACCGAGTGTTGCGTCGATGTCCAATCTTCCAGCGAGCCACACCGCATCTCCGAGGGCACAAGAGTGCGCAAGAGTCGTTAGTATAGCTGCCTATTGTTTCAAGTTAGGCGGGTTATGGATTCGGTTTGCTGCCAACAGAATGGAGAATCGTGTCGTACGTTTTAGTCTGTATCTCCGGATTGCGGGTGTATACGAGGAAACGATTTCGCACGATGCTAAGCGAATGTACTGTGTACGATTTGAGCTCAAGTTGGTTGAGTTATGCGTAGTAAATCGTAGTTATTCTAAGGCTAGTAAATGATGAATTTCCCTTGTTTATTGAAGTCACACTCCTTCCCTATTATCTACTTCTGATGTAGATGGACTCTTTTTACGTACATTAACAAAAACATGCTTCTTCCAACTGTGCACTGAACTGCAAACAAGCAAATTAGAAATAGACTTTTACCATCAATCGTGTTCTTAATTAATATAGACTCCATGTACTCTTATGAATCAATTTTTCTCTTGTCAAATTCAACTGAACATTTTTCTTCCAGGTGCAGACGTGAATACACACAGAAACCACTACAATCGACCGCTCCACTTGGCGGCACATTTTGGAAACCTGCCTATTGTGAAGCTGCTTCTTCAACACAATGCCGTCATCGACACTATGAATGACACACGTGAGACACCCTTGCATCGTGCCGCCGCCAATAACCATGGCGACGTTGTCGTCTATCTTATCACCAAGTACGTCTGCTAGTGCATTTCGTAAAATAATGTAATGTTAACATTGTACACAAATTTGAATGCTGCGTGTTACATTATTTAGCAATATATGTATGATATTATAGGTCCAAATGCAGCAGTATAGGCTTTTCTGTGATCACAATTGGATGCAAGGTTATTGTGAATGAATGCTTGTCCTATGTCGTGTTATGGCAGGTTTCATTGTGTATGTACCCAGTCACTCGCTTCTAATTTGTCACAACTTTTCAGGATTTGGATACGTTTTCAAAATAAGTGACAGTAAGGTATGCTGTTACCATTATTGTTCATATAATATGTAATTTATTTACAAACTGTCTCGATTCCTTGTCCTACGTGTGACTCTGACTGTGTCCTCACATGTGTTCACAGCGGAGCCAGAATTGAACACAAGAACACGGACAACTTTACCCCGCTGCTCACTGCTGCTTCTCTTGGCCACACCGAGGCCATACAGCAACTGCTGGAATACAAAGCCAACATCGCTGCTGTGGACAAAAATGAAAAGTCTGCCGTCTATTGGGCAGCACAGGGAAACCACCTGGAAGCACTGAAGGTGAATCAAATGTCACTGTGATTATCTTACAGGATCTACATCACATGCTTCCAAAGTTATCGTGGGTCCAGTGTCAAATGTATACTCCATGTTTTACTGTTATAGCCTCCCTGTTTTAGCTGTGTTTATTTTATTTCCTACAAATATTAAATGTAACCAAATATCTAACGTTTACCTAAATAGCAACGCTTTTTTGTTGTTGTTATTTGTAATTATTTTTATGCATGTAGTTTCAATATAAATATTTATCAATATTTTATAATAAAATTGGCATCATTTTACACAGGAGCTGCTCAGCCACTATAAGTCTCGGCGTAGGATAAACTGCGGTGATCGTGTTGGCGTGACAGCACTCCACATGGCGGCTCAGAATGGGTTCCGCGACTGTGTTGCCCTCCTTCTAAAACACGGCGCGACAATTGATGAAAAGAACGAGTGGGAAAAGACGGCACTTCACCTGGCAGCTCAGGACGGCAGGACGAAGTAGGCGAATGTTTCTGTATGACTATTTGTATGTGTGAAACATTTCAGCTTAGCCACCCAGAGCAAATTAACTGAGCCTGTACTGTGGGACAAATTGGTCTGGTTATGGATTAGTCGAAGCCTACACATAACCATGTGTGTTTATTTTCCTGCCGTGCTGCATGATCTCTTAGCTTCGGCATTATCAAAAGTTTAGATCGTAAGGTGGCTGCGGCGATGGTGGTGCTGGTGGCGGCAGCGTCAAGGGCGGCAATTCTCTCGCCGTTGTTGTTTTTGTTGTTATGGTTTTAATTGTTTTTCATCGCAGGACGTGTCAGCTGCTACTGCAGCACAGCCACATGATCGTCAGCGATGAGGATGAGGATGCGAACACCCCGCTGCACCTTGCTGCGTTGGCCGGACACAGAAACATCGCACGTCTGCTGCTCAGATACGGAGCAGACGTGCAGGCAAGGTATGACACTACTAGTATCTTCTGCAAATAATATGTGAGGCTGGTGTGTATAAGAGGCTAGCTATGTAAGGCCTAAATTTCTTTTTTGCTTCTAGTATTTGCTTGTCTTCAGGCGTATTGGAACAAAGATTTTTTGCTGACAGTTTTACAGCCTTGAAATTTTTTCCGATATGTTTATGAGTGTGCTACCTCTTTCATATATATATTTATTAACATGATATTTTCTTTTAAAATTTCCTTCAAAACACAGCCGAACCTTTCCTCAGAATCCTGAATTAACCAATGGCCTTCTGTCTTATTAGGATGATATGTA
Organism: Priapulus caudatus; assembly: GCF_000485595.1. Lineage (NCBI taxonomy): Eukaryota > Metazoa > Priapulida > Priapulimorpha > Priapulimorphida > Priapulidae > Priapulus > Priapulus caudatus. The sequence goes on from NW_014577084.1 coordinate 128,470, forward strand.
GTCAGGGACAGAAGTAAATGTGCATTAGCTGGTCATTCATGGATGGGCTGTCTCTCTCCCTCCCTCCCTCTCTTCCTCACTCCCTCCTTCCCTCCCTCCCTCTCTCCCTTTCTCCCTCTCTCCCTCTCTCCCTCACTCCCTCCTTCCCTCCCTCCCTCTCTCCCTCCCTCCCTCTCTCCCTCCCTCCCTGTCTCCTTCCCTCTCTCCCTTCCTTTCTCCCCCTCTCTCTCTCTCTCACCACCGCAAGTAAATTGTATTTAACGCGAACCGCTGAAAAACTCTCTGCTTCGTTGTTAACATCTCTCTAGGAACTGCAATCTGTGGGCGCCGCTTGACTGTGCTGCTTACCATGGCCACGTGGATGTCATCGAGGTGCTGCTTGAAGCTGGCTGTAACGTGGACCCCACCGACATATCAAAGGTATGTATACGTTTCTATTAGGGGGACCCCACCGACATATCAAAGGTATGTGTACGTGTCTATTAGGGGGACCCCACCGACATATCAAAGGTATGTATACGTTTCTATTAGGGGGACCCCACCGACATATCAAAGGTATGTGTACGTTTTTATTTAAGTATGTGTTGCTGATTCTTGGTTCACATTGGGCTCAGCATGCCAAATGTTATATGTTGATAGAAATGCATTGTTTAGAAAGAAATGTCACTTAGTGGCAGCACACTGTACTACGGAAAAATCTTTGTTGATTTTTATTTCGCCGTGTAGATGTCAAAAACTCAGCTAGCTTTACGATTATCGCGTTTTCTTTGTTTTGTAATTTGTGCAGACCACGCCTCTACACCTGGCCTGCACCAAGGGCCATGTCACTTGCGTCAAGATGCTGCTGAGATGGGGTGCCAGCGTGGCGTACTGCGACAGCGATGGCTTCAACTGTCTCGATCGTGCCATCAACAGCGGCCGTACAGACGTAGCCATGGCGATTATCGAAAGCGCGGCGTGGGAAGAGTCACTCAGAAACGACACAGTGAACAAGGCGAATGGACGTCGCCAAACGCCCATGAGAAAACTTATCCAGAAGATGCCTGGTGCGTGAAATTAAGGGGTGTGGCTTAATAATAGTGATGCTTAGTGTTCGTAAGCAGAGTTGTCATGTAGAGTACGATTATGCCATTTCTGCTGCACATTCAGCCAAACCATCTTTGTGTTCGAAGTCTATAGGAACGGCCTATTAGAAGGGTGCCAATTAAAAGTAAATTAGTGTATATCACTATTTGTAGCTGATTTTATTGTTGAGTAGGCTGACTGAAAGTCACATTTATTAGTGTTGCAGTTTCCATAATGACATCCTAAGCCAAATGATAAGATTAAACATTTTAGAATGTCAATAAGACATTCATGATATAGGTTAGCACAAGTTTGGCCATCTCCATTTGTATCCCAAAAGCACACCTTCATATGTTTATCGATGCTAATTGTATTGGTTATATTAAATCAATCTTGTATTACTGCTGGCAAGTTTACTGAACCTTTCAGTCAGAACATGCTATAGCAGGCAATAACATGCATGCATCTGACGTCCCTATAGCCACTATTTAGCTGATAGCTGTATGAAAATCATAGTATCATATCCACTCTACACTGGTACTTCTTTCTTAGTACAAGTACTTCTTTAGCAGTAGGGTTAGGGTTAAGTATAGCTTTGTTGTGCATTAGCTATATCTCTATTCGTTCAACGTTTGTCTCAGATGTGGCAGACGCTGTGTTCACTAAGTGCATCCGTGCCAACAATGTTCACTCTGAACATCCCCACTACCAACTCACCTTGAACTTTGAGTTCCTCGACGACACCTACAGTGTCTGGACAAAGCCAACAATACCCTCTAGTGGCAGTCTGCACTCGTAAGTACATTGCTTGATTCGCTAGAGCTGAGCTGATCCAACATGGTTTTGTTTATAACTGTAGAACTGATGTGTAATTATTTATCTGGTTCTGGGGATACTCAGTACCTGAGTAACAACGGAAGGAAGGTAACGTGAATCCAGCACAAGCATTGGGCTTCTTGTGTCGCTTAACATGAAGGATTGTGTACGGCTGCATGACCTTCATTCCTTGGGGAGGTGGGTTGCACTGTTTAGACCTCATAACGTAGATGACCTTTTTCTCAGTCTTGCAACCATTTGTTTAGCAGCTTACTAGCAGCTCGCTGACTGTTCATCCATCGGTTTGGTAGTAGAATGATGAACTGGTAATATAGTGTGATCAATTTCTGAATTATAGCAAACTCAGAGATTGGCATAGACCAATGCTTTTGGGTCATTATATGATTAAATTGACTAAGTCTCGAATTTTCTATAGTAAAATTTGTAAAATTTTTGTTGCCATTTTTTTACATTAAAAGTAAGAACTAACGGGACTATAAACGTATTGTCAAATACTTACTTGATAAGATTGTTTCTCAACTAGTTAAAAATCCAAAAAACCTGGACGATTTGATATTAGTGTTCCTAACATTAATTGCTTGCTATGGGCTATGTATGAGCCACGAGTGTATGCATGTTCACATCGAACAATATAGTAAAATAAGAAGTATAATGCAGCAATTTAACCATAAAAAGTGAACACAATTACTTGTATTTTGTGGAAAAGTGGAAATATTGTTATTTTTTTACTATTAACGGTGACGTAATTACTTTAAATATTACTGATACACTATGCACAGGGAAGGTATAGTTAATGAACTTTATGATTCTCTTAACCTTAAGGTACCTTTGCAGTGTTTTGGCAGCTATAGGCCTGTTTAAAAAAAATTGAATGGCGACAGTGGCGTCACATGGGAATATAAAATTATTTTATATTGTTTTCGATTTATAGTAGTTATTTTGATGAGGATTCAAGTCATATTTTACCTTTATTATTTTTAATAATATTTTTTACTGTTGTTTAGAAAGTAATGTTATGGACAAATTCGTTAAAGAGAAGCCCTAACCACAGTACACATTTATGACTTATGTGTATATCTTAACACTTTCAGAAGTAACAGAAATATCTACACTGATGAGGGATATCTCACGACAGAAGCTGCGCCTTACACAGAGGAGCCCAGTTTGCAAAAGTCCAACCACCCACTGATGATAATGGTAGGTGTATTGCATGCAGTACCTCACATTACTTTGGTTTCTTACGTTTCTCTTTGGTATTTTATTGGTGTATTATAGGTAACCTCCCCTCCCTACTCTCTTCCTTTTCCAACATGCAAAAATATTCAAAATTTAGGGATCTCTATAGTGATGCATTTGAGCAGAATAGAGGCCTTCTGCTATGGTACAGATACATGTTGTGCAAGTGTGCATGGGAAAAAGGTGTAATGAAAATTGCAAATCAATAAATGAGCGCACCTTTACCAGAATGTTGAAGGTGAAGTTGCCAATTTCTATTCTATTTATTCCACATCACATACTGGAAGGTGCTCAATTTTATGGGGGTATTAAACAGCAAAACAATGCACATTTTTAAGTGTTATGTCAACATGATTGATGTTTTGCCATCGCTGTTGTAAATGACAGGTGAAAGCAAAGAGGGAGCACTTACTGAGTCACCCCCTGGTGACGATGCTGCTGAAACGTAAATGGGCGCGCTTTGGGCGCTGGCTATACTACAGCAACCTATTCGTGTTTCTCATCTACCTTTCGTTCCTGACGAGCTACCTGATCATCACTGATCCACCATTTACCTACAGAATGCAGTGAGTAATATTTTATTAGCTGTTATTGAATTAATAGTAAAATTTACTAGTGCATGCACGAGCAATAATGATATTATATAATACATATATATATATATAGATATATATATATATATATATATATATATATAGAGATAGATATATATACAGGGTGCGAAATTAACGGGAGTCCGGAGTCAAATACTCCCTGATTTACTGTCGGACTCCCTGATTTGACATATGCAGGAGTCCGTGTGACTCCCTCAAAATTTTGCCATACTAACTAGTTCGTTCCGGAGCACGGCCTCGCGGAATTACTGTATTTTTTCAGCTAATGCCCAAAGAAAATTTGGCAGACGTGCAACTGCATGAATCTTAAAAATAACCACATGCGTATTAATATCTTTAATTTTGAACCACAGACTGCGGACTAGCTCATTTTGCTGCGGACTCCCTCTTTTTGAGGGTAGGGAGTCCGTTGGACTCCCTTGTTCAAAAGTTAATTTCTACCCCTGTATATATATATATATATATATAATATTGATTTTGGCTATGTCACTCTTGTATAATTATGTGGCTATTTATAGGATATCTGCTTATTTAGTGTCATAGGTAGTTTTCACGTATAGTTTGATAAAACTATTCTGTCTAGCACATATCTACTAGACCTTCTATATTTTAATGTTTATAATTCTAATTCATGCCACTCCCCTGCCTGCAGAATGCTGGCAAACTCAGCTGACAACCAAACAAAATTCAACTGCACAAACTTGGATGGGATAGATTCACCACCAAGGAGTTCTATGTTTGAGAATGTAGCCAAGGTGGCCATCATGATACTGGCTGCAGTGTTTGTTCTTAAGGAGGTATGTGAATCCTAGTAGGATCATAAGGCTACATCTTGCTATACTTCAGTTGGTTTTCTTTTCCTTTTAAAACTTGAACGTGCCTATGGTGGTCGGACAATGGAGCCCTCCATCATATAGGTTGTAGAATGATCTATCAAGCTATTTGTCACATTTTACTTGTAGACAATTATGTAGAATAAATTTAGAATATCAAATAAAACATGACATATAAATAACTTTCTGTGATATAATGATTGTCTCATCAACAATTTTTGAAAAAGTGTAATTGTAACTGTTTAATTATAAAATTATTGTTTCTATCATATAAGAAATATCGAGCAGAGAGGAGATGCAAATGACAGAATAGTCATGAAGTCCTGTGAAAATCACGCAGTCAATGTGCAGTAGGTGTATCATGGCAGTTGCATAATTTTCGCTTCATTTTCGTAATAGGTGTTTCAGATCTGTGCTTTTCGAAAGAGGTACATTGCGTTGGAGAATCTAGTTGAGTGGGGATCTTTCATCTCAGCTCTGTTACTCGTTATAGACTTCACAAACTGTTCAAAGCAAACAGGAATAAGAGAGGTATGTGCAATAAGAACTACAGGAGCTATGTACAGGGAGCTTTATTTAAGGAGACGATACACATGAAGGGGCACGTGCAACGTCTAAGAAGGCAGAATAAGATCTACACTTGTAACAATACGTGGTAGCTAACGCCACCTATTGTTGTGATGTGAGAGTGCTCGAGAGAGGATAAAGATGGAGACTGTTCCTAACACAACCTAACAAGTCCTACCACACGGGGTTCCTTCGTTGTATTTTTATGAGTTGATTTATAACAATTGGTCATGAGAAATATTCAGGCCCACTGATCAAATTAGCCTTATGCTATATTTTAATGTGTAGATGGCCATGCCATGGGTCTTAATTACATTGGAATGTTACATTGCAGGACTGGCAGTGGCAGCTAGGAGCTATTGCTATCTTTCTGGCTTGGATTGACCTGATCCTTTTCATACAGAAAGTGCCTCAGTTTGGAATTTATGTCGTTATGTTCACATGGATCTTCTCCACATTTTGCCACTTCTTCGTCGTCTTCTTTCTTTTCATCGTCGCCTTTGCCCTGGCCTTCTATGTGCTTCTACAGAACCAGGTAGGTCCACAACATTCAGTCGTATCCTCTGCAAAAAAAGCAAGCAGTGCAGCAGTGCACCGCATGCAATACACTAGCAATCTTCAAAGTCGCCACTTTTTCCTTTTCACTTTTTGATTTTGTATTACACTTAGTAGACATCAACATTGCAAACTAACTCCTATTGTCGTTTACTTCTTTTGTCCAACTCCTCTATTTTAAAATTCATTTTGTCGGGAAAGCTTATCGAGGCCCGTTTCGTACTTTTGCCTAGCTTCCTTTCCGCGACCCGTGGAATTCAATACTGAAAACAACCATCATGATGATCGGCGAATTTGAGTACGACGCCTTGTTCAACTCTGGGTCGACGGACGAGGGGCAGATAGTGCACTACGAGATCACCTATGTCATCTTCGTCATCTTCATCATGATCATGACGATTCTGATCATGAACTTACTGGTAGGTAGTGTGCAATCCTAGTTTGGGACCCCTGCATATATAGTTCCCATATATGCTAAATTAATCCAGGGTACTTGTAAGCGGGAATCACCCCTACTCGGGAAGTTTGATCGAACCACGAACGAACTTAATCGATTTTGTCGTTACGTCAGGTCGGTCTGGCAGTCGATGACATCAAGGAGGTGCAGAACAATGCAGTACTGCGTCGTCTTGCCATGCAGGTGGAACTCACGCTCGGTGTCGAAAATCTGCTTCCACATTGGCTGCGCAAAAAGTATGTGCCATTGGCCGACTAACCGACCAAGTGCATGCGCTAACAGTGAATTTACTATGTACTGAGATGAATTTTTACTTTGACCAGTCTCACTCCTATTAATAAAACTGATTATCTGTTACCATTTTCGTAATAGGAATTTTCAAAAAAGCACGTGTTCTCTCTCTTCCTCTCCTCCGTAAAAATAGCACCTATCAAAACCTGCTTTTTTCCAAAATTGTGGCATGATCTGTACCTACTCTGTACTAGTTACGCTGTGATGTTTTTTTGCAGCCATGTAAAAAATTTTATGTTTTCACATTGCCATTATTGATATTGTCAGCTTTGGTCTCATTGTCTGTGTTCTCATTAATGTGAAGAAATACAAAAATTACATGCTTACATTTTTCGTATACATAGTTGAAACGTTTAATGATTTATATTTTTATGGAACGTTTAAAAATGGTATCTTCTGATTCACCATCGTTTTGTATTTGGCCTGGCGTTTATAATTACTCATTAAATAAGTTCATTCGGTTGGTAGAATAATATAAATAACAAAGTTAATTTTTACTCAACCGTGCAAATTTGAAACGTACCGCTGACGTTTCACCTCCTGTCAGGAAGATTTCTCAAAGCAAACTGATGTTAATCAGTTTTGACCACCAGATGGTGTGGTGGTCAATAGCTTGTCAGCGGTACGTTTCAAACCAGCACGGTTGAGTAAAAAAAATTAACTGTTATTTATATTTGTAATTACTTCTACATTAATAGGTTCATAGTTAAAGAAATAGCAGTCTCTCCGAACCTCTATAAGACTCATAAGTGGACGCGGATCTTCTATAAAAGCACAACAGACAAGGAGTCTTTTGCGACTTTGCTCGAGGGTGATCAGGTAACTGTTGGTTATACATACGTTTACTATATACAAGCAGGTGGCATACAACCGGTGTTGCTTTTAATAGTGTATTTTCTCGTAGACGTCATAGTATTATGACACAAGTGTTCAAATGCATACGCCCTTGTGCGTACAACATTGTGAAATGAAACGAGTACGTTTAGTAAGAATAAAATACTGCAACCAAAACACAGGTTCGTTGTAATTCTGGGGATCGATCACCTGATGACCTTTTACTAACTCTATCTCTCACCGATTTCAGAAAGAGCTACAGTCCCTACAAGCTAACCACGACGAGTTGCAGCGTAGCATCGACGTCCTGCAGTCTCGCATGACGCACGTAACTCGCCAGAATGCACGCGTCATGAGCCTGCTCACTAACATCGCTCGCGCCCAGAACATACCGTGGGAGACCGAGGATAAAAACGAGCAATTTGAGTAGCCGCGTCGTCGTAGGCGTGCGGGAAGCCGGAAACACAAAATGGCCGTTCGTGTATTCGTCACGGCCAGCGAGTGAGTGCGTTTTCGTAGTCACGTACAAATGACGACATGTCTGTGGATGGCCGGATATCATAAGAAATATCTGCCATCCATTCCTAGTCATTTAATAAATGTAGATGTTGGCAACTGCTATGATTGTGGATGGCGTGATTTCATGAAAAATATTTGGCATCCGTTTCTATCCATGTTATATATATATAGATGTTGGTACTTATATAAACTAAAATCAAATCAATAACGATTTAGGTATTCTTGGTGGACGTTAGTGTGCAAGTCAAATTCACATATATTGACATATGGGTTTTAATAGGGGTTACATTTGTTGGACGATGACGAAACTTTAAATGATTGATAACCGCGTCTTCATCATAGAACTAATTTTGAAATACGGGTTTGAATTGCACGTGTCCATTAATTATTGCACGATGTGCGAAGTTGTTCAAAAAATTGGCCACTGAATAATTTTACCACCAGGGAAGAAATTTCACTACGATGCTGATAGCAAATGCCTTGGTTGCTTTATTTGCTGTGCATGGTGAACTAAATTTGAGCTTAACCCCAAGTGGGCGTTTATCTTACCGCAATCAATTAAAATTCAAACCTGTGTAGACCATTAATAACATATCTGTTACGTATATAATCAAAAGCGTATTAAGAAGGTTCTTCTTTATACTTATATCTTTTTCTCGTATAAGAAGGCCTTCTTTATACGCTCTTGAAATAATTAATAATCTGCCCATAAAATAATCTATGTAGATTGCCGTGCATATCAATGTTTATCATGTACTAATGAGTGGGTGCATGTACACGTGTTAGCAGACACTATTGTGTGTGCGTGTGTGCGTGTGTGTGTGTGTGCGTGTGCGTCTGCGTGTGCGTGTGCGTGCGCGTGCGCGTGCGCGTGCGCGTGCGTGCGTGCGTGTGTGTGTGTGTGTGTGTATGCGTGTGTGTGTGTGTGGCGTGCGTGCGTGGCGCGCGCGCGGTGCGTGCGCGCGTGCGCGTGTTCGTGCGAGTTTGCGTGTGTGCACACGTGGAACACGTGTGTGCACCTTGTTGAAACGTCGTACTCTGCAGTAAATGTTGTGAACTTAATGCTGTATTAGGATTTGAGAGCGGACTAACACAAGGTGGTTTTCCCACTGCTCGTCTGAAATGAACCATAAATCGTGGGCAATAATCTAGTCTCAGGTCAAATAATCTCTGTTATCCCTGTTACTCTATACAGATAAATTGTGTTAGGGATTATATTGAAAAGCATCATAATTGCACCAATAATTTCACTGGATCTCATAAATTTACCTTTACCAAGTTCGCAAACCGACCTGCGTAGTGCTCATAGGCTGCGTTCATTTGATCTATTATCAGTGGCAGCAGAAAAGTTTTATTTTATTATAATTATTAATCAAATACATGCAACGAAATGGACCAGTAAGTATCAGGATCTTAGCCAGAACTGGAAAATGAATAGTAACTAATTTAAAGGACCAGATGTATTTTCGAGTAGTATTATATGTTCGGATTTCGATCGAGAATGTGTCATAATGTGACAAGTGCAATCTATTTCTATCTGTAGGGAAACGTGTTTATATATATTCTGTTAATAATTCGAGAGTTGAATTTACAATTAACAGGCTTCATCATTGAACCCTACGACTAGCAACGACATTTTCTTTATGCATACTTTAGAAATATCATAATTGTATCCTACATCATCAATTTTATTAAATAATGTATTGATTGCGTATTCTACTCGATATAGTATTTGTGACACAGATTTCGATTACTTAAAATTATATCTCATTTTTAGCTCATCTGACATAGTCAGATGCAGCTTTAGAATTCGCATGATCGTCCGTTCTCCGTTTCTCCGGGCGTCCGTCCGTCAACAGTTGGGCACAAATCTTAACCGCTCGACGTACGGTCACGATATACGCACATTGGGCGGGATTCGTCAAAACGAGTTGGGATGTCGAAGCTGGGGGTCAAAGTCAAAGCTCAAGAGGTGTAAAAGAAGGGGGAACATTCACTCCTTAACTTAAGGTAATAGGAGGAAATGCAAGAATTGCGCACAAATCTAAACGGCTCGCCCTAGGCTCGTGATATCGTGATAAGCATCATGGTAGGTAAAGCATCACTGTGTCCGAAATTGGAGTCACTAGGTCAATAGGTCCAATGGGCACAGGCAGATTTTAGAACATATTCTGAGACATGGTCTACGGAGCGATTGAAAAACTTTTTGTTTCAGGCGTTGACTAGCATTTAATGGCTTATGAACACGCCGCCAGGACCATGAAATTCACTTCTGCTGACTATGCGAAGAGTAAGTGTCTGATAACCTTTTGACATCTCAAGAATGGTTAAACATGATTGTGACTGCTGTTAGAAAGAATTGACTGCCGGTTTGGCTATAGAAGTCATACATGCCTGGAGTAGAGTCTACAATGACAGTGAAAATTCAAAGCTAAATTTTGGTTAAAGAAGGTTTATGCTCCTTAAATCGTATAATTATATGGCATCGTATGCATATGTTAAATGTAACGTATTGCCACTGCCAGTGCCTGCTGCTAGGCAATGATGACAGTGTTGACAGTTTTTGCCTAGCGTTAATTGGTCGTGTGCAGTGCGCTCTCTATTTGCAGCCTGTAGGCCTTGCGTAGTAAATGTGATCTTACCTATTCTGTCCTTTGCAGAAGTTTGCTACAGGCATACTACGTATGATGGAGTCCATCTTAATCTGAAGACACTTTAAACTGTTACGCGCCATCTCGTGCAACTTTCAAAACGATCCAACGAACATCTTTTGAGAAGGTCCTGATTACCATCTCCATGTGCATCGCCACTGTTTCGTCATTTATGTGAACTACATTTGACAACACGGTTACTAGAATCCACCACATCCACACACAGAGCCACGCGAAGTAGACGTTAATTACGCTGTCGCTATCGCAACGTTTAATAAGCAGCTTAACTATGCATCATTTTATAGGATGTAATACAAAAACAATTGGTTTCTTTAATAGTATCATTACCTATATATATATATATAGATATATATATAGATAGATAGATAGATATATCCACCGAACTTGTACCTGTTAAAATATGTTTGAACTAGTTAAACATTGAAAGGTTTAGGGGATATCATTCTTGTACGGATATTAGTGAATTGGGCGGGATAGCGGTTCTTATGTGAAGTGCTTGCATCACGAGTGTTTGTTCATGTCGAATGGAATGGCAAACAGCATGTAGAACAAAACAGTTTAATCATAAACAGAAAACCACAACTTGTTTCATAGTTTTTATTTCGCTGTTTATTTAATAATATAATAAGTTGTTAATTAATAATATACATATTATAAATATTTACTGACAGAACCAAATGAGTGTATGAGCATGTATATGCCCTCTAGATAAAATCGCCACAAATAGCACAGCTTAGTTCATTTCTATGCACTCGGCACGTTGTAGGCTCTGTAGTGTGATATATTTATCCCACAAAACATTGCTTCAAAAACTAAAAGAAATAGGATTTGACACATACTCTACAACACTGATTGATAAATACTTAACAGACAGAAAACAGAGAGTGCAAATTAACAACACCACATCAGAATGGGGGGCTATTGTTAGAGGAGTCCCGCAAGGTACATTACTGGGACCGTTACTATTCTGCATATACATCAACAATATACCAAACATACTCGAAAAATGTGAACTGACACAATATGCTGACGATACATGTATATATGCTACAAATTCAGATCCAAATGAAGCTGTTAATACACTGCAAATAAATGTGGAAAACAGGTATTCGATTACCATAATTTACAAATGAACCCAGACAAAACAGAATTCATGCTATTTTGCCCCAACAGTAATAAAATTGTGGACACTAACAAAATTGAGTTGGAAATAAGTAACAACTCGATACCACAATCGAGAACAGTAAAAATCGTTAGGTATGTATATAGATCAGCATTTAACGTGGAATGACCATACCAGGGGCGTGTACAGGATTTGTACCAGGGGGTGGGGGTCTAACCGTAACCCAAACTTGCAAGCACGCGAAGGGGTGGTCCGGAGGGCCCTCCCCCAGAAAAATTTTGAAATTAGACCCCCTTAGATGCGTTTTCTGCGTTCCCCCCTGTACACGCCCCTGCATACTGACTACATAGTAGACAAGATGAGTACAAGTATTAGCTTCCTCAGACAGATACGGGGTCAACTACACACAAACATATAGCTGCAAATATACTCGTCACTCTGCCTGTCGCATCTCATATGTGGAAATACTCTGTTTATAAATCTCCCCAAATCAGCTTTAGATAGACTAAACACACTACAGAATTATGCTCTACGCATATTATAACAGGTTATTCCCACAAAAACGCTACATCACAGAGACAGACAGGAGCAGCTACTAGAACTAGAGAGGAACTAAAAGTACCTCCAATCGAATACCTAATTAAATACCACATACTTATATTTATATACAAATACATCCACCATCTAAACAAACCACTTAGAAATAATCCCTTATCTTACCTGACAAATATTACATTAAATTCAAGGACACTTAAATTAAAACAAATAACAACAAGTAATATGTATGGACACAACTCACTCACTAAGGAGGCAATAAACCAATGGAATAAACTACCAATAGACACAAAAAGAAAGCCTTCACTTCGCCCATTTAAGAAAATGTTAAAAAATACAATTTTAACAACATATAGCAGATAGGAGAACAATGTTGCATTCTGAATGAATATGTGTCTATATTTATATAAATGTGTGTGTCTGTGTGCGTATATGTAATAAGTAATGTATGTAATGGTGTACGTATGAGTGTCGATATGGTACCTTAATCACTTTGCTTGTAAAGACTTTACTGAAGTTTTTTTCTGGTATCAATTTTTTCTTCATGTTGTCTTTCACTTTACTTGTACAGACTTTGCTGAAGTTTTTTTCCTGGTTTCTATTTTTTCTTCATGTTGTACGCACTGTTTTGTACTGTATCACTCAAAAAATTTATCATTTTAACTACTCAACACTTGCATTTATCAGTGTGTTTATATTTATTTAAATGTAAGTGTGCGTGTGTGTGTGTGTGCGCGTATATGTATGGAATATGTAATGTATGTCATATGTATATAATGGTGTACGTATATGATTATCAAAAGATGTTAAAGTGTACCTTAATTACTTTACTTGTACAGACATTGCTGAAGCTTTTTTTCTAGTTTTTATTTTTTTTTGATGTTGTATGCACTGTTTTGTACTGTATCACTCAGAAAATCTATCACTTTAACTGCTCAACACTATTTCATTTATCAGTATGTCCATATTTATATAAATATAAGTGTGTGTATGTGTGCGTATGTTTGTGTAATATCAAGAGTGCATAATAGAGATATATGCTCTATTATGCACTCTTGGTAATATGTATATAATGGTGTACGTATGAGTGCCAAAATGATGTTAAAGTGTACCTTAATCACTATACTTGTATAGACTGCTGAAGTTTTTTTCTGGTATCTATGTTTTCTTCATGTTGTCTTAATCACTTTACTAGTACAGAATATGCTGAAGTTTTTTTTTTTTTTTCATGTGGTATAGCATTGTAATTGTACTGTATCCGTCAGAAATTTTATCATTTTAACTACTCAACACTATTGCTTTTATCAGATTTTTTCTCCATTAAAAAATTGTCGTCAGTACATGTATTTGTATCTGAATTCATGTAATAAAGATTTAATAATAATAATAATAATATAGGAATCTCTAAAAGTGGCAACCTGATTATGTAAGCTGTTTACCGCAACCTGCTGTACGGTGCGTTATATATAATATAGGGCCATATATATATATATATATATATATATATATATATATATATATATATATATAGCTGCGTTCACACGTATACACGGCTTAGCTGGTACCGTACTTAGTTGGTGCTAAGTTCGGGATAAAATGCGTTCACACGAGCTACACGAGATTTTAGGCTTAGCTAGCTAGGTATAATATAGACTGGTACCCGGTCGACAGTTCCACACGCTACCCTAACGTCGTGCAGCGAACGGGTAACAGTCTAGTTTCACACGACAATCAATACGCGCCCAGCGTGGTGCCGAATATACGCGGCTTAGTTGGCGCGGAATATGATTCCGCGCTAAGCAAGCCGGAGCAATCGCGGCTAAGCAAGCCGCGTATATTTTAGCGTGTGAACGCAACTAAACTCCTCGTGTGAACGCAGCAATATATCAGAAGTAGATAATAGGGAATCTTCTATTATCTACTTCTGATATATATATAATGTATATGTATAATGTATATGTCTTACTATATAATATACTATAATGCGTATGCCTACTTAATATATTGACAGAAAGTTCACCGTACTCGCCACTCGCTGGTGAGTGATGAGTTCCTGTCGTTAAACAGTAATTTACTCGGCAACGGAACTCGGTGTTAAGGCGCTTGAACTTTGGGATTGAATGACTTCCTTAACGGAAGGTATCATTGCGAGCTGTGTTGGTGATCGGAGTAGCCATTCGCACATTTCCTATAACTTTCTAGAACTAACAGATATAACGGGAGCTGTTTCTCATAGCGATATGATAATTACGAAACCAGGGGGCCGTTGTCAGAAACATCGTTAGCTACTTTTAATGGTTAATGTTTTGATGTTTAATGTAATGTTTTAATTTCAATGTTAATGCTAATTTTGTTTCTGGCAACGGCCTCCAGAACTATAGGGATTGAGACTGGTAGAGCGGCTCTTCAATTGAAGATTGAACATAGGTGGGACATGTTGATCCATCATTATGCATACTATAATGACAGGTAATCATTTATCTCCTGATGGGTCAGGAAAACTATGCTAGAACTATTCTAGAATACAACACTACCAGGAGTTAGATAACCGCAGATATGTCTGCTGATACATCTGAAGCTATTTATACTAAAATATTTAACACTAATCCCACGACCCCCTTGTCTGAAAATTCTAGTGAAATTCGTCTGAAAAATGTAGGCGAGTATTATGTATGTAGGCGAGTATTATATGCGTGTAGTCGTGTAGGTGAGTAAGCGCGTAGGCGTTAGTATTAGATTCACGCACCGAGGAGAATAGATTCGTTGGACCAAGGAGCCTCCCTGCTGAAAACCTTGTTATTTTAACGGCAAAATTTTGTCATTTCCAACATTCTAAGATCGTTTTTAGAGCGTTCACATTCATACAGTGTGCTCAGTATTAATTAGTATACCAGAATAGATGATCAAAACTCGTCACCATCTATCCCTCTCCAGAGAGATATACGAACTCATGGTCTCTAAGTAATCCGCCTATATATAGCACTATAGCTCTATTGCGAGTTTTGCAGCGCCATAATTATAATAACTATCAATACGAGGCATAGATTGGTGGTTCATTAATGTGTTTCGCATGTGCAGCTAATGCGGAATCATTATATGATGCCGTAGAGACGCGTATAATTGCGGCACAGAATCTGTTCCATAGAATCTCCCCTACGCAGATGGGGATATATGGGTTTTCGGTCCATAAGTTAGTTATTAATGTGAGCTTTTGGCGTAGCTGATTGAAATGCGTGCATTTGGCAATATAATCAAGAGCTAATAATACTTAACAGGCTACTCGTCTATCTATCTCTATTCATGTGCGACCGAGATTTACCATACCGGCATTAAAGACCTGCTTGCTATTCAGTTGCACATTCTCATGACAGTTTTCATACCCAATCGTCGTCGCTGTCTTTCTATAGCCACACTTCATACACGCCGCTACAAACGACAGCATGTTCAACCAGGCGGCGCAAACGTCCGCTGCGAATCGCTTGCCGAGTTTCCTCTGCCACGTCTGTATAATGGCCGCCGTGAATTCGTCGAAGAAGTCCGGTGCGAAACCTAGGTCTTTGTAGTTCGTGTGCGTTTTTCCCAGTGTACACAGCAGCGGTTCCAACTCCAGCTGTAGATTGTCGAGGTGGTCCACCGCCGCACCGACCGCCTGCATAAACCTGAGCATTGCGAGAGAACAACTAGTTGAATTCAGAATAAATAAATAAATAAACAAATAAATAAATAAGTAAATAAATATATATATAAATGCATGAATAAATAAAACTGACGTAATTATTGCGTG
>NW_014577084.1:144421-148114 GCF_000485595.1 Priapulus caudatus
TATTATATATATATATATATATATATATATATATATATATATATATATACTGTGTGTCGTTATGCGGTGGCTTCTCTGACGTAGCATACGAGTCCTGATAACTGGCGGAATAATAAATCTACCGAGCTTGAAAACTAAAATGAAATACGACAAGAAGGTTACTGTGGGTATTGTCAGCACTGTATCCTTGCTGGTATATCGCTTCTCGGGTGTCAACCACGACTAGAAATACCAACCGAATCCTCTCGATTCGACGCAAGAATGTAAAGGTCTTTTGAAAGCGAGGAAACAAAAAAAAAAACTACGCTACACACGCTAGGATTTTACAACAGCGTGGGTTACAACCCACTTCCCGACTGCGCGGTTGAATATATTCGTTATAGTTAACAGCGCAGTCAGAGCGCATCATATGCTATGTTTTATCAATACTGACGTTGATTTTACGGTGTCATTTTGAAAGCAATTCGGCTAAATTTAAACCAGTGGAAATCCAGAACATGCTTGACATTCTACCTTGTTAAAACTGTGTTTATGTATATATATATATATACATATATCACTCATCCCAGGCGCTAGCTGTAAGCTGTTTTTACTAACGGTTGCTTCCGGGAAAACGAGTTATATTTAGTTATTAGATTTAAAGCTTTGCTCATCCGCCTGAGCTGAGCGAGAGAAGAGAGGCGCGTTTCTCTGCCTCCTTAACATATTATGTTACTAAAAACGGGAGTGCGGGGCACTCGCTCGACTATAGAATCAACTGTAAACTTTGCCGGTACTTGGTTG
Organism: Priapulus caudatus; assembly: GCF_000485595.1. Taxonomy (NCBI): domain Eukaryota; kingdom Metazoa; phylum Priapulida; class Priapulimorpha; order Priapulimorphida; family Priapulidae; genus Priapulus; species Priapulus caudatus. The sequence goes on from NW_014577084.1 coordinate 145,205, forward strand.
GCAATTTGCCGTTGTTTAACGCACTCCAATTTCTCCCATGAGCGCACGCATATCGTTTATACGCGCGCTTGAGATGCGATGACTGCAGGGTAAATTTTAGCTAAGTAGGTGGTAGTTTATTTTATGGTTAGGTAGGCAGGTAGGTAGGTAGGTAGGTAGGTAGGTAGGTAAGTAGGTAGGCCTACCTACCTACCTACCTACACCTACCTACCTAACCTACCTACCTTACCTACCTACCTACCTACCTACCTACCTACCTACCTACCTACCTACCTACCTGCTAGTATAATTATATTAGGTAGTGTAACAGTATTAACGATCAATTCTCTGCTATTGTTGCTGAGGAAACAGTAATTGCGTCAGCTTGCCCGAAGGCACGCTTGTCTTAGTGCTTCCGATAATTATTTTTATTATTTTTATTGATGTTTCCTTGGGTTAATTACATATTATACCCCAATTATTATATTATAGTTCTCATATATTAGGCACAGAATCCCCCATAGTTATCGTTTTAGTTATAGTTTTTGATGATAGGTTGAAGTAGATCGAAACAGCAGTTTACTATGTACTTGCTGGATTTATCGCCGCCATCTTAGTATTCACGTGTTCCCGACAAGACATTAGTGACATGTAAGAAGAATTAGCTTCCTGCTTATGTTAATTACATCACATCATAGGTGATATACATACATATAGCTCATATGGGTACCGAAAATTTCTTTACACGGTTTAGGTTAATTGTCTTCATGTTGAATAATTTGCATGCATATACATAGCGTGCGTTTAAATTAGGTGCGTATACAAGAATTAAATTTTTTAAATGTATACCAAGGTTACTGTAGCTTTTTATTTACATTTCACGATATCATGACAAGTTGTTCAATGTATAGCTGTTGACACACGCGTATATGCACTGATATACTCACACATACACACATATCATAACAGTGCTAATAATGTATATAGGCCATGTGCTTAAACGCACCATTCAAAAATAAATTTGCAAAATACAAACATACGAGTCGTGGTAAAGAATCTTGGGAATTTCGTAGAAATTTTCGGTTTCAAATTACATACCCAGAGCATTTCACAGCATATAAAATGATTTTATAATTAGGCAATCTTGAAAATGAATGAAACTCCAGCTATATCTCATAACCTGCTACTATGGCAATTAACATTTGCGTTTTTGATTGAACTCTACGGTAGGCTCACGGTAGTAGTAAGTAGTAATTGTAATAACATCAAAATAGACACGATGCGCGGAAAATGTCGTTTAACCAGCTATTCTGCGGATTATTACGATTTGCATGTATATGTATAATGTGTATGTCTTACTGTATAATATACTATAATGCGTATGTCTACATAATATATTGACAGAAAGTTCACTATATCGTCAGATTCACCGTACTCGTCACTCGATAGTGAGTGATGAGTTCCTGTCGTTAAACAATAATTTACTCGGCAACTTAACTAGGAGTTAAAGCGCTTGAGCTTTGGGATTGAATGACTTCCTTAATGGAAGGTATCATTGAGAGCTGTGTTGGTGATCGGAGTAGCCATTCGCACATTTTCTAGAACTTTCTAGAACGAACAGTTATAACGGGAGCTGTTTCTCATAGTGATATGATAATTACGAAACCAGGGGGCCGTTGTCAGAAACATCGTGAGCTATTTTTAATGGTTAATGTTTTGATGTTTATTGTAATGTTTTAATTTCAATGTTAATGCTAATTTTGTTTCTGGCAACGGCCTCTAGCACGATAGAGATTGAGACTGGTAGAGCGGCTCTTCAATTGAAGATTGAACATAGGTGGGACATGTTGATCCACTATTATGCATACTATAACGACAGGTAATTATGTATCTCCGGATGGGTCAGGGAAACTATGCTAGAACTATTCTTTAATACAACACTACTAGGAGTTAGATAACCGCAGATATGTCTGCTGATACATCTGAAGCTATTTATACTAAAATATTCAACACTAATCCCACGACCCCCTTGTCTGAAAATTCTAGTGAAATTGGTCTGAAAAATGTAGGCGAGTATTATATGCGTGCGTGTAGGTGAGTAAGCGCGTAGGCGTTAGTATTAGATTCACGCACCGAGGAGAATAGATTCATTGGACCAAGGAGCCTCCCTGCTAAAAACCTTGTTATTTTAACGGCAAAATTTTGTCATTCCAACATTCTAAGATCGTTTTTAGAGCGTTCACATTCATACAGTGTGCTCAGTATTAATTAGTATACCAGAACAGATGATCAAAACTCGTCACCATCTATCCTTCTCCAGAGAGATATACGAACTCTGGTATCTAAGTAACCCGCCTATATATAGCACTGTAGCTCTATTGCGAGTTTTGCAGCGCCATAATTATAATAACTATCAATACGAGACATAAATTTGTGGATCATTAATGTGTTTCGCATGTGCAGCTAATGCGGAATCATTATATGATGCCGTAGAGACGCGTATAATCTGTGTACTACATCTATCTATCTATCTATCTATCTATCTATCTATCTATCTATCTATCTATCTATCTATCTATCTATCTATCTATCTATTTATCTATCTATCTATCTATCTATCTATCTATCTCTCTATCTATCTACCTATCTACCTATCTACCTATCTACCTATCTATCTATCTATCTATCTATCTATCTATCTATCTATCTATCTATCTATCTATCTATCTATCTATCTATATATCTATCTATGTATCTATCTACCTATCTATCTATCTATTTATCTATCTATCTATCTATCTATCTATGTATATCTATATATCTATCTATCTATCTATCTATTTATCTATCTATCTATCTATCTATCTATCTATTTATCTATCTATCTATCTATCTATCTATCTATTTATCTATCTATCTATCTATCTATCT
>NW_014577084.1:148124-168275 GCF_000485595.1 Priapulus caudatus
ATAAATATATATATATATAAATAAAATATACGCGATTGTAATGTTTCAAGATTTTGCATAGATGCATTGTTACCAGCTCTGAAAAATGGTAATTCTGCTGGTCTTATTCGTAACTCACTTTGATTTCGCAGGCATCATGACAAAATTTTACACTATGCCGTTTCTAGTACCAAACATATTGCCACAGAAATTAACGGCTACTACAATTGAAGTGTAGGTTTGTGGGGGAATTTCGTATAACATCAATGCCATATCTCACAAGAAAACAGTTCTCTCTACCTGGATGCATGTCCTTTGAAGTCGGGATTCTTGAGTAGCTCCTCTCCTTCTACGTCTCTGCAGGGAAACATTTTCTTGACCTCTGGATTCAGTTCGAATATAGCGAGGAAGACTTCGCAGCCGAGCTCCGTGAGGTCGTAGTGATTCGTCAGGTATCGCCAACTTCTCCGTATCAGCTTGCGCTCTTGTTCGCTGACCAGACACTGGTTTTGCTTCTCCGTTACTTTCACCGCCGACGAAGAGCAAGATGCACCCATGTCTGTGTCTCCGGAAACGGCAAGTGTGCTGACTCTGACTCAGGTTATTCACAAACCACTCACGTAGCTGTTTCTGGGTTTGAAAAAAAGGGACGTATTTGCACTGATATTTCTTTTGGATCACAGTAGGTCTACCCACGTGAAAGCGATAACAAAATTGTATAGTATACGCGTGAGTGCGTGCGTGCTGTGTGCGTGCGTGCTGTGTGCGTGTGCGTGTTCGTATGCGTGCGTATGATTTAACTGTTTTAGAATTGCCACAGTCGGAGTGCGACTGTCTAACCAAGGCAATATCCTCACACCGCACACTCGATGGCAGATTACTTCACTTACTGAACTTCACTTAAGTTCGATGACACGTGATGATGTGTGGCGTGAAATCCTAATAATCGATTATGAATTTTTTTAACACTGATCACGCCTCTATCACAGAAACTCGCGAAGTCTGTCAAAGGTAAACGTTTTGCATAGTTAGCCTACTTACCTACTTACCCACCCACCTACCTACCCACCTACCCACCCAACCATCCAAACTTACACACCTACCTACCTGCATACCTACCTACCTACATACCTACCTACTTACCCACCCACCTACCTACCCAACTACCTACCCAACTACCCACCTAACCATCCAAACCTACACACCTACCTACATGCATACCTATCTATCTACCTACCTACCTACCTACCTACCTACCTACCTACCTACCTACCTACCTACCTACCTACCTACCTACCTACCTACCTACCTACCTACCTACCTACCNAGTAGAGTAGAGTAGAGTAGAGTAGAGTAGAGTAGAGTAGAGTAGAGTAGAGTAGAGTAGAGTAGAGTAGAGTAGAGTAGAGTAGAGTAGAGTAGAGTAGAGTAGAGTAGAGTAGAGTAGAGTAGAGTAGAGTAGAGTAGAGTAGAGTAGAGTAGAGTAGAGTATAGTAGAGTAGAGTAGAGTAGAGTAGAGTAGAGTAGAGTAGAGTATAGTAGAGTATAGTATAGTAGAGTATAGTAGAGTATAGTAGAGTATAGTAGAGTATAGTAGAGTATAGTAGAGTATAGTAGAGTATAGTAGAGTATAGTCGAGTATAGTCGAGTATAGTAGAGTATAGTAGAGTATAGTAGAGTATAGTAGAGTATAGTAGAGTATAGTAGAGTATAGTAGAGTATATTAGAGTATAGTAGAGTATAGTAAAGTAGAGTAGAGTATAGTAGAGTATAGTAGAGTATAGTAGAGTATAGTAGAATATAGTAGAGTATAGTAGAATATAGTAGAGTATAGTAGAGTATAGTAGAGTATAGTAGAGTATAGTAGAGTATAGTAGAGTATAGTAGAGTATAGTAGAGTATAGTAGAGTATAGTAGAGTATAGTAGAGTATAGTAGAGTAGAGTAGAGTAGAGTAGAGTAGAGTAGAGTAGAGTAGAGTATAGTATAGTATAGTATAGTATAGTATAGTATAGTATAGTATAGTATAGTATAGTATAGTATAGTATAGTATAGTATAGTATAGTATAGTATAGTATAGTATAGTAAAGTATAGTATAGTATAGTATAGTATAGTATAGTAAAGTATAATATATTAGTAGTAGGTAGGTAGGTAGGTAGGTAGGTAGGTAGGTAGCTAGCTAGTATAATTATATTAGGTAGTGTAACAGTATTAACGATCAATTCTCTGCTATTGTTGCTGAGGAAACAGTAATTGCGTCAACTTGCCTGAAGGCACGCTTGTCTTAGTGCTTCCGATAATTATTTTTATTATTTTTATTGATGTTTCCTTGGGTTAATTACATATTATACCCCAATTATTATATTATGGTTCTCATATATTAGGCACAGAAGCCCCCATAGTTATCGTTTTAGTTATATTTTTTGACGATAGGTTGGAGTAGATCGAAACAGCAGTTTACTATGTACTTGCTGGATTTTTCGCAGCCATCTTAGTATTCACGTGTTCCCGACAAGACATTAGTGACATGTAAGAAGAATTAGCTTCCTGCTTATGTTAATTACATCACATCATAGGTGATATACATACATATAGCAGGTCATATGGGTCCCGAAAACTTCTTTACACGGTTGAGGTTAATTGTCTTCATGTTGAATAATTTGCATGCATATACATAGCGTGCGTTTAAATTAGATGCGTATACAAGAATTAAATTTTTTAAATGTATACCAAGGTTACTGTAGCTTTTTATTTACATTTCACGATATCATGACAAGTTGTTGAATGTAGCTGTTGACACACGCGTATATGCACTGATATACTCACACATACACACATATCATAACAGCGCTAATAATGTATATATAGGCCATGTGCTTAAAAGCACCATTCATAAATAAATTTGCAAAATACAAACATACGAGTCGTGGTATAGAATCTTGGGAATTTCGTAGGAATTTTCGGTGTAGAATTACATACCCAGAGCATTTCACAGCATATAAAATAATTTTATAATATGGAAATCTTGTAAATGAATAAAACTCCAGCTATATCCATAACCTGCTACTATGGCAATTAACATTTGCGTTTTTGATTGAACTCTACGGAAGGCTTACGGTAGTAGTAAGTAGTAATTGTGATAACATTAAAATAGACACGATGCGCGGAAAATGTCGTTTAACCAGCGATTCTACGGATTATTACGATTTGCGAGAATACGAATGAAAACACTTCAGCGCGACTGTGTACCTATTCACAATGTGTGTGTGTGGGGGGGGAGCTGGAATCTTAATTTCCCAAGCGGGTCAATACGAGGAGAAGGCACAACTAGGACATACACTAATAATGATCGTTATTTTAAATATGAGCAGTGCAATGTGATATATATATATATATATATACACGGACGGACGGACGGACGGACGGACGGACGGACGAACGGACGGACGGACGGATGTACGGACAGACAGACATACAGACAGACATATATATATATACATACAGACGGACTGACGGACGGACGGACAGACAGACAGACAGACAGACAGACAGACAGGCGGATAAATAGATATAGTAAGATACATTAGTCTTTGAATGCGCTCCAGTGGACGAGTTATCACATAGCAAACAGCAAGCCTTTAGTTAACACTTCGTGGTACGAAGAACAAAGCACCGGATCCTCTCTCACACGTGCCCCTTTCTGTTCCCCTTCTGTTCTCGCTTTCAATCTTTCTCTTTCTTTCTCCCTCTCTCTCTCTATCTCTATCTCTCTCTCTCTATCTCTATCTTTCTCTCTCTTTCGCTCTCTCGCTCTCTTAACGCACGAAAACGCACACGCACGCACACGAACGCAAGCTCGCACGCATGCATAAAAACGCATCGCAGCGTCTAAACAAATAAAATTTGTTATGGAAATGATATAGCAAAACGTCAACACCCGATTTCTATCGTTTTTTAATTCTTTACACGCTAGAATACTTACACGCACACACACACACACACACACACACACACACACACACACACACACACACGCGCGCGCGCGTGGTCTAATAAATATTTAACTTCATCCACCGTCGTATTCCGTACCTCAGATCATTCTTCTTTACCACACGCATCAAGCGGAATGTTTAAATTTGCCAAGACTTATATAACATATAGTTAGGATGTATACATCAGCATTCCGCCTCTTGGTTGCACCTCGAGGACAAGTGTAACAGTGGCGCTGGTACAGGCATCACCATGGCGTTTCGCGTCTGCATCATCTCATCTCTCAGGTCCGGGAGCCGCAGTTTGGTTTCGGTGTAATGGAGCAAGCTGTATTTTCTGTATGATATCAGTGCAGCTACGAGCGACACGGCGATGCTGAGCAACATGGCCGTCCCACCGATGACAGCGCTTCTCGTGTTCACACAGTCGCTGCGCATTTTTGTAGGCCCTATTGGAAATAAAACACGCAAGTAAACAAAAATCTATCCAGCCACCTCATCATTCAAATGCGCACTATGCTAACCTTCATTATAAATTTAGCAGCTGTGAAGTACTTGCGTTTAAAACACGTAAAAAAGCAAAGTTTTACGTAACGCGTCGTTGAACTAGAGTGTGGACCTTGTTCGTACGTGCATATTAGTGGTTTTGTATCGTTATTTGTATCGCGGCGTTTTCAAGCAAAATCAGAACAAAGAGATTTTCCATAAACAGATAAGAGCATAAGAGAACGAACTAAATGAGAACTAGCTTACGCTTTGCTATGCTTAGCTCAGCATTCTCGCCCTGTAATTTCACTTTCACTTGCTGAAACACGGCCACTTGTTCAACAGGAGCAATATTGGCCAAGTGTTGACGTGCGATGGTGTCTCTTCGTTTCCTCGACGATTGATCGCATGAGACCTGTAAACATTTGACAAAAATAAACAATTTATTAGCTGGTGACAAGTACAACATTGAAATCCCCAATTCCTAAACTAGATAGCATATTTTACTGGCAAGGTGTATCAGACATAGTGGCGAAAACCGACAATGGACCACCACTTAATGATGAGGAATTCTCATCATTTGCAGAAAAGTTGGGATTTCATAATTGACGCATTACAACATTATGGCCAAAGCTGAGTATATGGGACCCTAATATCGGATTTGATTATAGCATGTAGAGGTGGGACTAGCATATTACGCATACATACCCGCTTACAATTCCCTCGGCACACGTTCACCATGCATTCGAAATACACGTTATTTTGATCTGGAAATTTGAAGACTTCAAATATGGAGACTTGGTACGTATTTAGATCATTTGGATACTGGAGTTCTCTAAACTTGCCAACCAGCTTGCGTTGCGTTGGACAACTGTTGAATAAAATACATGTGTAAATGCTTGGACACATATATAAAATACAGGCATGCGTGCGCTTACAAATACAAGAACACGCACGCATTCACACACACGTAAGTATACGCGCGGGCACACGAACGCACACTCACAATCGCAAACACGCTCACGCGCGCACACACATGCATGCAAGCACGCATGCACACATACAAACGCAAACACGCTCAGACGTGCACCCACACGCATGCAAGCACGCACGCACACACACAAACGCAAACACGCTCATGCGTGCACCCGCACGCATGCAAGCACGCACGCACACGCTCACGCTCATGCTCACACGCACACAAAGAAAACTACAGACGCACGCGTACACGCACACGCAACACGCACGCACGCCCGCATCCACGACACACGCGTTAATTTCAGAGATTTATCGATTAATCGAGTCAGTCACCTGTTGTGATCGATCAGCTGGATCTGGTTTCTCGTTGTTCCGTCCTTAGCAGAACAGTTCACAGGCAGTACGTCCCAGTTAGCTGTAAAATCAAGACATCAGAAAAGTTGTTGCGTGCGAACTTCGTGTTTGCATGTGCTCGTGCATGTCCATGTGTGTGTGTGTGTGTGTGTGTGTGTGTGCGTGCGTGCGTGCGTGCGTGCGTGCGTGCGTGCGTGCGTGCGTGCGTGCGTGTGTGTGTGTGTGCGTGTGCGTGTTCGCGTCTGTGAGTGCGTGCGTGTGTGCGTGTGTGTTTGCATGTGCCCGTGCATGTCCATATATGTGCATATTTAGAAGTGATGCGAGTCACCGTGCTGAGCTGATAGAGCGGTAGCGGTGAACGTCTGCGGATAGAAAATCCTGATAACATGAATCGATTGGTAACCACGATGCGAGAAAGCATTCGATGTGAAATCTAAACCAATAGTGGTAACTATAACTACAAAGTGGTAAATGCGCGCGTAAAAAGGTCACGCACGCGATTTCTAACCTAAAATGGGACATCACATCCCAATCGCTTAAGGTTTTGTGTCATTTCATGTCATAGCATGCCGTGTCATTTTATGTTATAGCATGCCGTGTCATTTCAGGTTATGGCATGGCGTGTCATTTCATGTCATGGCACGCCATGTCATGTTATGTTTGCTTTTGTGTTTGCTATTATGAAGCGCCAAGGTTTTTTTGCGATGAAACTCTGCTATCACAAATCAACTAGTTTTTTCTATAGCAATATAATATAATCAACACAACGGCTAGACGTGTGAGGAACGCTCCTCTTAATACTAAGATTATATTACGATGCGGATTATTGCGCTACTACTTATTACAGACTATATTCCGGGTCAGGGGGTGATGGCGACAAATTTCGGCAAACCACTTTCTGACCCGAAGGTTCCACGTCTCATCTTTCAAAATCAAGTTTATATCATAACATAATTGCTATATTACTTACGGTCGCGGACATAGTAAACTACGAGGGCTCCGTAACCGCCGACATTCAGGTCAGCAGCTATTGCGTTCCGAGGATCTTGGCCGCCGACTACTTTAAACGCGACCTCTGGTGTCGGAATATCGTGCTGCACGACCGGAACTCTTGCGTTGCGTCCCAGCATGCTGTCAAAGCAAGGCGCTGTTCTTTTATTTGCTCAAAAGTATGTCTGAATACGTTTCCGAATACGTAACCAATAACAATCACGACGACGAATTGAATAAATTCAAATCTTTTGAATCATTTTCTAAAATAAAAATATATATAGAATCATTTTAATCATTATCGTAATAATGTTTTCTTTTGATTGCGATTACAATGCTACTTAATTAAACCCCCTGATGAGACTATGTTTGTCTATACTGACTGCCACTAGATTACTACGTATCATACTCACGGGACAGTAATGCTCCACCCTAAGTGTTTGCTGCCCCCTACCGATCTAAACGAGCAAGAAACTGTATAGGCGCGATCCGATGACCAGAGAACACCAAAGAAGCTGTCTGTCATCACGACTATGGTATTGGAAAATATGTGAGTGTCTCCCTGAAAAAGAGAAAAGTAAAAGTTACAAAAAAAGAAACTAACTAACAGAAAAAAAACCTAACTAACTAAGAAAAATAAGTAAGTGAACTAGAACCGCGAAAGCTGCGTTGATATCCCTAGATATAGGTTAAGGAGATTGGCGTTGTGTTGCTCGCACTGAATTCGTATCATAGAGCTGTAGATACTACTATTATATTAGACGCACTCATGCACAAACGCACGCACGCACACAGGCACACACACACACAACAGGCGCCAACGAACACACACCCGGCAACGCACACACACCACACACACACACACAGGTCACACACACACACACACACACCAAACACACGCACGCACACACAGCACACAACACACAACCACACACACCACAGCCACAGGCAGCACACAACACCACCCAAACACCGCACACACACCACACACACACACACACACACACACACACAACACACACGCACATACCATAGCGCACACGCACAGCACGCGAAACGCACACACACATACACACACACACACAACACACACACACAACACACACACAAACACACACACACACAACACACACACACACACACACACGAACACAGCACACACACACAACACACAACCACACACACACACACAACACACACACAATCACACACACAAACACACACACACACACACCCAACACACCACACACCACACACACACACGACAACACACACACACACACACACACACCACACCACACACACACACACAGCACACGAACACACGCGGTCTAATAACTCTTTGACGTCATCCGCCGTGGTAAGCCTCACCTCAGATCTTTCTTCTGTGCCACAGGCATCAAGTGGGATGCTGAAATTTGCCAAGATCTCATCTTCGAAAGTTTGCTTGCATGGCACGATTTTGAAGAAACCCTTGGAGTATATCTTTCCAGTAAAGCTTTGCTTAAAGTTGATACTTATATGCATTTTCCGTTGTGTGACATCGCAGCCTACCGCTATACCTGGAAACGAAAGATTTGTGTGTCATAGTATGCGTCATGTATTGCGTGTCATAGCTGCAACAACACCTAAAGGAAGCTATGTTTGTTCATAATCAAAACGTGTGACGTATTCATGTCTCAATATGGCGCCAATGCAATTTGTTCGAAAGTAAACAAGTTATGTACTAATATTATTATGCTACACGAACAGCTGCTTACGCATTTGATGAAAAATTGCATTAGGAGAGTAACGCTTCTAATACTAGCTTACCACCGACAAGATTATCGTCGTAGTTTACTCCAACATTCCTCACTTCTATAGCAGGAGCAGACGGCAGGTTATCTGGTGAGACATTTAGTCTCGTCGATGCTGTAGCTGTCTCTAACGTCAGATCCGAGCCAGGCCTGACAGTTCTACGGTAGCCGTAGACGCGATCCGGGGACTGTGTCGAGGCCTCCCTGGTGCCGCCCGTGCGTTTCCTATTGTTGATAAGGCTTGAATATGGATTCCGTCGCGTACCACCAACAGGCGCGTCTGGTTCTGTGAATGAGGTATCGGCGGGATTTGCTTGCGACGCTTTGTCGGAAAAGGCTGTCTTCACGGAAAACGTCGATTTTACTTGAACGGTTGATCCCTCGTTTGACGCAACGTTTGGTTCTGCGTGAGAAGCTATCCGTATGGACAGAGAATCACCGGGCCTTGCAGAATTTATTCGATATGGGTAAACATCGCCATCCTTCGTACGTACGCCATATGGAGTATATTTTGGCGTGGAATCCTCAACTGAAATTATACGAGGTGTTTGAAACACACCAGGTAATGGCGTGAACATGCTCCCGGTTACACTGACCCGGACGCTATTCGAGTCATAGCCATAGGTACGTGATGTGTTCCGTATTCCTAGACCTTCTCTTCCTTGACTCGTAGCCGGTGTGATAAAAGGTGTAAGTACTGTGCCCTGAGCACGAATTGTGGGGCGGTGTCCATAGCGTTCGTACGCTGGTGTAGTAACGTCTACCCGTACGGAGTTCTCCTGAGAAGTTCTACTATTCTGGTCATCTAGTGGCGTTACGACATGCCCAGTTACACTGACACGGACGTTATTCGAGGCATCGCGACCTATATATGGATTATTCAGTAATCCCGTAACCGCATCTCGTGTCGCATTTCTTGTGAATTTCACATTGACTCTTGTCCTCGCTCGACGACCCCATTCAGGCTGCTTGCTTATTGGTGGGAAGTTGGAAGTGTGTTCATCTATGCCGCGGTTAGAATAGATAGATTGATTTGGTCTAACGCCTTGATCAGGCCTGCGACTGGATGCGCGACTGATACTCACACGTGTTTCGTCTTGGGATGAACGACTGTTTGGCCCCCGCATACCAGCAATCACATCTGTGGATATCGATGGCTGTATAGTTTCGGTGTTGATTTGACGAACAAATGGAGTTCGGACGAAAAAGCGGTCGCCGTTTTCGGAACCTGGTCGGTTTGGACTTACGCGACCAGGCGATAAATCACCTACGTGGTCTGATTGACCTTGCTCTTTTATAGATGAGCCACCATTGATTGTAAATCCTTGAGCTGACACGTCTGGAACAGAACCTGGGCGCTTGTCACTGTTGATGAACACTGTCTGTGGATTCGTACCCGCTTTCGTGGAAGGATATTGAACACGAACACCAACATTAGCGTTCAGAAAATCATTTAGAGTTGCCTGATTTGATTTACCAGTTAGTGCTGAATTCCTATCCGATTGACCGCGATCATATGTATCAATTCTGACAGGGCCACCTGTGGCAACGTTCGTAATATCTCTCCTTCCTCCAACGGGTAGCCGCCCCCGTGTTCCTGCAGTATTGTCATCAGAGGGAGAGCCATAGTTCCTGTCACGTATTCCCACCCCGCCGTTAAGAGCATGAGACACTTGCGGTACAACGACGTCTGTTCCGTACGCAACTGGACTGGTTTCAGGCTCGATGTTCACAGAACCATCTAGCACAGTTCTACGGTATCCACGATCCTCCACACCGGGAGTGATAGAGTACCCAGCGTTTACATCACCTTCAGGTTGTGGGTAAGCAATTTGGCCTTCTCTCGTAGAAGGGCTGTTCCAACCTTGTTGGAAATTTTGTAAGGAAGCTTGGTCGAGATTACTTCCACCCCGTCTTCGCTCGTTCAGTGAGACGTGCGGTATGACATAATCTTTGCTGTTAATGTTTTCCTGCCCGTCTGTACGGAAGGCTCTAGTGCCCGAGGAACCTGATACAGACACGCCCGTACTTGGGTAATGTGCGACAATCGGAATGATGGCATCTACCCCAATGTGTTGCACTTCATCTGCTACACGGACACCGCTGTTTGGATACTGTGCTACGATTGGTATTACATAATCGTCGTTCGCGCTTTTAACGTTGCCTATACTTGCGGTCCTGTCTATATTCACGCTTCTGTCCGTAAATGAACCTCCACCTCCTTGGAGGAAAGAGTTCGGCTGCACCGGAACCCGTGCACCATACCCTGATATACTGGTATCAACATATGATCCTCTTCCTTCTGGGTCTAAACCGTAACCTTGGTTTACACTGGTGTCTGTATACGCGCCCCTATTTCCGCCTAGGTAAGGTTGCTCCTGTACTGACACGCCTAAACCATAATCTGTGTTAACGCTAGTATCTATATGTGACTTACTGCCTTCTTGGAAAGAAGGTTGGGGCTGTACTGATACATCTAAACCATAATCCGTGTTGAAGCTAGTATCTATTTGTGATTTACTACCGCCTGGGTAGGAAGGTTCGGTCTGTTCTGATACACGTACTCCATAATCTGTGTTGAGACTACTGCCCGCATACGCACCATCATCTCTTGAGTAGACGGGTTGTTGCTGCCGTGAATCTCGTAGCCCATAATCTATGCCAACGCTTGTATCGACAAATGCTTTTCTTTGCTCTGGGACTGACGGTTGTGGATGCACCGGAACACCTACATCACTAAAGTCTGTATTCACATTAGTTGAAACCAATGTTTTGCTACCTCCTGGGTAAGAAGGTTGTGATTGCGTTCGAACTCCAACTCCATAATCCGTATTCACACCAGTGTCTGTATATGAACCGCTACCTCTTCGGTCAGAAGGTCGTGGCTGTATAGCAACTCCAACGCTATAATCTGAGTTGACATTAGTATCTGCATACGTTCCTCCACCTGCCTGATAGGAAGGATGTGATTCTGGTTGAACTCCAATACTACTAACGCCTATATTCAGATTTGTTAAAATATGTGAATTTCCCGTATTTAGGCCTGTAGGTTGTGGCTGTACTGGTACTCCTAAACTAACACCTGTGCTCGCACCCGTGTATCTGTATGATCCTTCCTTCTCCCTCCTGGGTAGGAAGGTTGTGGCTGTACTGGTACTCCTACACCAAAACTGTGTTCACGCGGGTATTCTGTATAGTATCCTCCTTCCCTTCCTGGGAAGGAAGGTTGCGGGCTGCTGTACTGGTGCTCCTACACCAAAACCTGTGTTCACGCGGGTATCTGTATAGGATCCTCCTTCCCCTCCTGGGAAGGAAGGTTGTGGCTGTACTGGTGCTCCTACACCAAAAACCTGTGTTCACGCGGGTATCTGTAAGGATCCTCCTTCCCCTTCTGGAGAGGAAGGTTGTGCGTGTACTGGTGCTCCTCCACCAAAACCTGTGTTGCACCGCGGTATCTGTATAGGATCCTCCTTCCCCTCCTGGCGAAGAAGGTGGTTTGTACTGGTGCGTCCTACACCAAAACTGTGTTCACGCGGGTATCTGTATAGGATCCTCCTTCTCCTCCTGGGTAGGAAGGTTGTGGCTGTACTGGTGCTCCTACACCAAAACCTGTGTTCACGCGGGTATCTGTATAGGATACTCCTTCCCCTCCTGGGTAGGAAGGTTGTGGCTGTACTGGTACTCTTACACCAACACCTGTGCTCGCACCCGTGTATGTGTGTGATCCCCCTTCCCCTCCTGGGTAGGAAGGTTGTGGCTGTACTGGTACTCCTACACCAAAACCTGTGTTCACGCGGGTATCTGTATAGGATCCTCCTTCCCCTCCTGGGAAGGAAGGTTGTGGCTGTACTGGTGCTCCTACACCAAAACCTGTGTTCACGCGGGTATCTGTATGGGATCCTCCTTCACCTCCTGGGTAGGGAAGGTTGTGTATGTACTGGTACTTCTACACCAAAACCTGTGTTCACATGGGTGTCTGTATAGGACCCTCCTTCCCCTCCTGGGTAGGTGGGCTGTGGCTGTACTGATACTCTCTAACATCACCTGTGTTCACACGGTACTGTATAGGACCCTCTTTCCTCCTTGGAAAGGAAGTCTGGCTGTACTGGTACTCCTAAAACCAACACCTGTGCTTGCACCAGTGTATCTGTATGATCCTCCTTCTCCTCTCGGTAGCGAAGGTTGTGTATGTACTGGTAGTCCTACACCTAAACCTTGTTTACGCGGGTATCTGTATAAGACCCTCCTTCCCCTTCTGGTAGGAAGGTTGTTGACTGTACTGGTATTCCTACCTAATGCCCGTGATTCATACGGGTATCTGCATGTACAGGTACTGCCTACCACCAATCACCTGTATTCACACGCGGTATCTTGTAGTGAACCCTCCTTCCCCCTCCTTGGAAAGGAGTCGTGGCTTGTATACGTTATTCATTTTTTTACCTGAATGCCCGTGTTCATACGGGTAATTCTGTACTGTATCGGTATCCTAACCAACACCTGTGTTCACAACGGGATCTGTATTCTATCGGATACTCCTACACCAACACCTTGGCTTTACGAATACTGGTGCCCCGTATAGGAATTCTCCTTCTCTGGGGAGGCTTGATTTTTACTGGTGGCCTGTGAGCGCTTGTGGAGTGTGGTGATTGGGAAACCTTGCATCAAAACCTGTGTTTTCACACTGGTGCGTTGGCACGTTGTGGCGATCTCTCCGGTAGGAGGGGTCTTGGATGGATTGGAAACCTGCACCAAAACCTGGTATCACACTGGTCTGCCTGTGTGTGCGATCCTTCGTCTGGGTAGGAGGGCTTGTGGAGGATTGGAAAACCTTGCACCAAAACCTGTGTTCACACTGGGTTGTCGCGTCATATGCATCCTCGCCCCTGCCTGGGTGAAAGGCCTTGTGGAGGTATATATTGGACCTCCTATAACCCCTATTATTCACAATTGTGTTGAACATGTGCGATTTGCCCAGCCCTGCGTAGGGGAGTGGGGCGTGTGGCCTATTGGCAAAAGTCTCTCGGAATTCCTCGTATCAATAGCTGAGCCTCAGCGCCTCGGAAATCAGGTTGAATTGCGTCCAATGTTAGGCTTCAACGCACATGTTTCGTCAACTCTTTGTGTCAAAATGTGGATTTTCATATTCATACTTGATTGTGGGCTAGTTATGCGAAAGGGGGGCCACTATCAAAATTGGTGTTTCTGTGCGAAGGGGCCTGCTATCAAATTGGTGTTCTGGTCGCGAATCACGGTAAAGTGTGCTCTCCTCACGATAGCCATTCCCCCCCTTCCTCCCCTCCCCCCCCCCCTTCTGTACAACAAAATATTCATAATTAATCATAATCCGTATACTGCATTGTCGGCTCGCCGTATGGTCTGTTCTCCAAATCTTACAGGGAATTCTTCTGCTGTAAACTCAGGAACTTAGGTGTGGTTTGGCGGACGCCATAAGGCGGTATCATATGTCGGTACTTAATAAGGAGTGTAAACAAGCCCTCCTCGCTGAACTTCCCCGCTCCTCCTCTTCCCTCCTCCTCCAGCCGTCGAATAAACAGAAACCACTGGCTGAGCCAGCCGCTGATCATTATATTCAATTCTTGAGTTTCTATGTCTATTGGTGCGTACAAAATTTATTAACGGCATTGCTCGGCGGATGTCAGCGCTCTAGCAATAGTTGTCAGAGCTGGTTGTGGTGTTGAAATTGTTAAAACTGATGGTTGCATTGATACAGTTCCACCTGATGGTTGGCCGTTACATTGCTTCCACGTGATGGCTGGTTACATTGCTTCCAGCTTGATGGCTTGCGTTGACATTGTTCCACCAGAATGCCGTCTTGGGTTGATATTGTATCTAGCCAGATGGTTGGTGCATTTTCCATCTGATGGCCTGCGTTGACATTGCTTCCATCTGATGGTTGCGTTGACATTGTTCCAACCAGATGGTTGGACGTGACATTGTCTTTTACCAGATTATTGGGTTGACATTGCTTCCATCTGATGGCTGCGGGTGGACATTGTTCAGCCTGGATGCGTTGGGTTGGCATTGCTTCACCTCGATTGGTTTGGCTTGACATGTGTTCCACCTGGATGGTTGGGTTCATGTTCACGTGATTGTTGGGGTTGACATTGTTCCACCTGCAATGCGTTGGGTTGACATTGTTCCACCTGACGGTTGGGTTGACACTGTGTCTCTACAGATTTGGTTGAAGTGACATGAGTTCCATCTGATGGTTGAGTTGACATGCGCCAATCTAAAATTTTATGCTGATGGTTGAGTGATATGGGTTCACGTGATGGTTGAGTGCCATTGTTGCCACCAGATGGTTGAGTTGAAACATGGTTCATCTAGATGGTTGGGTTGACATTGCTTCCACGTGACGGACTGACCGTTGACATTGTCCACCTGAATTGCGATTGGGCTTGACATTGTCTTCCAACCTGCGGTGTGGGTTGACTGTGTTCCAACTGATGGTTGGGTGCCATTGTTTACCTGACGGCTTTGGGTTGACATTGCCGTCCACCTGGCGGTTGGGTGACATTTTTTTTTGTCTCCATCTGAACGGTTGGGTTGACATTGTTCCAATCTGATGGTTGACGTTGAATTGTTCACATTGTTGGTTGGGTTACATTGCTTCCACCATGATGGTTGGTTGACATTGTATGTTCCACCAGGATGGTTGGCGTTGACATGTTCCATCTGATGGTTGGGTTTTGACATTGCTTCCCATCGATGGTATGTTGACATTGTTCCACCTGACGGTTGTGTGCGCGTTGCATCTGCTTCCACCAGATGGTTGGGTTGGACATTGTTTCACCTGAACCGGTTGCGTTGGACATTGTTCCACCTGACGTTGGGGTGACATGTGTCCCATCTGACGCGTGTGGGTTGACATTGTTCACATGCTGATGCGTTGAGTTTGACCATTGTTCACCTAAATGGTTGGAGTTGACATTGTTCCACCAGATGGTTGGGCTTGACATGTTTCCATCTGATGGCTTGGCGTTGGACATTGTCTCCATCTGATGTTTGAGTTGACATTAGTTCCACCTAATGGTTGAGTTGACATTGCTTCCACCAGATGTTGGGTTGAAATTGTTCCACCAGATGAGTTGGGTCGACATTGTTTCCATCGATGGTTGGGTTGACATATGTCCACTGACGGTTTGGCGTTGCATTGTTCCAACTGATTGGTTGGGCGTTGCCGATTTTTCAACCTGATGCGGTTGGCTTGACATTGCTCACCTTAACCGGCTTGGGTTGCACATTGTCCCATTCCTGACGGTATGGGGTTGACATCTGTTCCATCTGATGGTTGAGTTGACATTGTTCCACTTGTTGTGTTGGGTTGACATTGTTTCCACCTGATGGTTGAGTTAACATTGTCTCCACAGGATAGGTTTGTGACATGCGTCCATGCCTGATGGTTGGGTTGACGATTGTTCTATCTGACGGTTGGTTGACATTGTATCCACCTGATAGGTTTCAGTTCGGGCATTGTTCACTGATGGTTGAGTTGACATTGTTGCCACCAGATGGTTGGGTTATACATGGTTCCATTCTGATGGTTGCTGGTTGACATTGTTCCATTCATGCATGGTGAGTTGACATTGTTCCACCTGATGGCTTGAGTTGACATTGGTTCCACAGGATGGTTGGGTTGACATGGTTTCCATCTGATGGTTGGTTGACTATTGCTGTCCATCTGATGGTTTGAGTTGACATTCGTTTCCACTATGGTTGATGTTGACATTGCTTTCCACCAGATGGGTTGGGCTTGAAATTGTGCACCAGTATGGATTGTTGACAATTGTTCCATCTGATGTTGCGGATTGACATCTGTCTCACTGACGGGATTGGGATTGACACTTGTTCACAGATCGGTTGGGGTTGACCATTTTCCCACCTTGATGGTTGGGTTGACATTGTTCCATCTGATGGTTGAGTTGACATTGTTCCACCTGATGGTTGAGTTGACATTGTTCCACCAGATGGTTGGGTTGACATTGTTCCACCAGATGGTTGAGTTGACATTGTTCCACCTGATGGTTGGGTTGACATTGTTCCATCTGATGGTTGGGTTGACATTGTTCCATCTGATGGTTGAGTTGACATTGTTCCACCTGATGGTTGGGTTGACATTGTTCCACCAGATGGTTGAGTTGACATTGTTCCACCTGAAGGCTGCGTTGACATTGTAACCTCGGGGTTATTAGACGTGACACCCACCAGTGAGCCGGGATCCGTCCCCGTAACATTTTCCTGATTAGGACTGAGAGTTGGCAATAACGTGAAGATGTTATCTTTTTGCGTCGTTGTCTCAGCAAAAATGATGCCCTTTTCGCCTATCCTCCTTGTTGTAATGTTGGGATTATCCTCTACGAAAATGGTGGCCATTTTCATGCGTGTTGGGAAGGTTCCTCTAACTACGATCGATGGCATTGTTGGTTGCGATAACTTATTGAAAAGCGTCGCCATTGCTTTGCTACTCGGCTCAGGTTCTGGCGTAGGATCGGTAGGTGTTACATCGCCACCATCTCCTTTGGGTTTTTCGCTGACTAGTGACGTTGACATCGTTCCACCTGCTGGCTCAGTTGCTACGGTCCCCCTCGATGATTCTGTTGACGTTGTACTCTCTGGTTTATTAGACACGGTGCCCACTACGGAGCCGGGACCTGTGCCGGCATTAGTTTCCTGGTTAGGACTGAGAGTCGGCAATAACGTAAAGATGTCATCTTTTTGCGTCGTTGTCTCAGCGAAAATGATGCCCTTTTCGCCTATCCTCCTTGTTACAATGTTGGGATTATCCTCTACGAAAATGGTGGCCATTTTCATGCGTGTCGGGAATGTTCCTCTAACAATTATTGACGGCATTGTAGGTTGCGGTAACTTATTAAAAAGCGTCGCCATTGCTTTGCTACTCGGTTCAGGCTCTGGCGTAGGATCGGTAGGCATCACGTCGCCACCAACACCGCTAGATCTCCCATTGTCTCCCATCTGCTTGCGGCGTACCGCATCACGTTGGCAACTCACCAGAGCCTGAAAGCAAGAAAACATTTCACATGTCACTGGAGTAGTAACGGGAAGCGCACGCAGCGGCTCCAAACCAACAATATACATGCATTAGCCATTGAAACATATTATGAATAGTCAAGTTCAACCACTCCTAGTGTGCGATTATACGGTTCACTAGACTGATTCGTGCACCGGTACGCACCCTTGTAAATTGTCTGGAAAGTAAGCGATGACATCTTCGAAAGATGACTAAGAAATAAGTCCGGTTATTACATCTAAATTTTGCATTTTTTTGTAATTACAAAATATTTTTCAAGAGATTTACTTCAATAAATCTTTTTATGACAAAACACCAACATTCTGCTTCCAAGCGTATTTTTATATACGTTCTAGCCGTAGACGCAGTTAAAATCTTACCAAAAGGCTGAGCATTGTCGCTACGTCGTAGCTCGTCAAACCTCTAGGTTTCCACCGCATTGTGAGTCTCCTTCTGCAAGTAAGCAAACGTACTTCGTTTCTTAACAGATAATTAAACAAGAACCGGTCGGCGAACGATTAGAATACTGGCATGTTAATAGCACATATAAATGCTAGATACTAAGGAACGCAATCGCATCACGCAATCGTACTAATTCTTATTCTCAAAGATAACTGCATTGTGGCGCAGCGATTATACTTCTTACTTAATAACCGCGGATTTCGTCCTGATTTCATGTGAACTATTTTGTCATTTGCATCGTGTACAAGTGTGTGTGTGTGTGTGTGTGTGTGTGTGTGTGTGTGTGTGTGTGTGTTGGGTGTCTGTATAGGACCCTCCTTCCCCTCCTGGGTAGGTGGGCTGTGGCTGTACTGATACTCCTACATCAACACCTGTGTTCACACGGGTATCTGTATAGGACCCCTCTTTCCCTCCTTGGAAAGGAAGTCGTGGCTGTACTGGTACTCCTAAACCAACACCTGTGCTTGCACCAGTGTATCTGTATGATCCTCCTTCTCCTCCTGGGTAGGAAGGTTGTGTATGTACTGGTACTCCTACACCTAAACCTGTGTTTACGCGGGTATCTGTATAAGACCCTCCTTCCCCTTCTGGGTAGGAAGGTTGTGACTGTACTGGTATTCCTACCTGAATGCCCGTGTTCATACGGGTATCTGCATGTACTGGTACTCCTACACCAACACCTGTATTCACACGGGTATCTGTGTAGGACCCTCCTTCCCCTCCTTGGAAAGGAGGTCGTGGCTGCACTGGTATTCCTACCTGAATGCCCGTGTTCATACGGGTATCTGTATGTATCGGTACTCCTACACCAACACCTGTGTTCACACTGGTGCCCGTATAGGATTCTCCTTCCCCTCCTGGGTAGGAGCTGAGCATTGTCGGCTACGTCGTAGCTCGTCAACTCTAAGATTTCCAGACGCATTGTGAGTCTGCCTTCTGCAAGTAAGCAAACGTACTAATAGATATATATATACAAGATAATTAAACAAGAACCGGTCGGCGAAGATTAGAATACTGGATTTAATAGCACATATATGCTAGATACTAAGGAACGCAATCGCATCACGCAATCGTACTGAATTCTTATTCTCAAAGATAACTGGCATTGTGCGCGCAGGCGATTATACTTCTTACTTAATAACCGCGGATTTTCGTCTGATTTCATGTGATTTTTGTCATTTGCATCGTGTACAACGTGTGGTGTGTGTGTGTGTGTGTGTGTGGTGTGTGTCGTGTGTGCTGTGTGTTGTGTGTGTTGTGTGTGTGTGTGTGTGTGTGTGTGTGTGTGTTTGTGTGTGTGTGTGTGTGTGTGTATTGTGTTGTGTGTGTTGTGTGTGTGTGGTGTGTGTGTGTGTGTTTGGGTGTGTGTGTTTGTGTGTGTGTGTGTGTGTGTGTGTGTGTGTGTGTGTGTGTGGTGTATGTGGTGTGTGGGTGTGTGTGCTGTTTGTTTGTGTGTGTGTGTGTGGTGTGTGTGTTTGTGCTGTGTTGTATAATGTGTGTGTGTGTGTGTGTGTTGTGTGTGTGTGTGTGGTGCGTGTTGTGTGTGTGTGTGTGGTGTGTGTGTGTGTGTGTGTGTGTGTGTGCATGCGTGGTGTGTGTTGTGTGTGCTGTTGTCGTGTGTGTGTGTGGTGTGTGTGTGTGTGTGTTGTAATGTGTGTGTGCGTGTGATGTGTGTTCGGTGCGTGTGCGTTGCGCGCGCGTGTGTTGTGTATTTGTGTGTGTGTCGGCGTGTAGGGGGGGGGGCGTGTGCGTGTGCGTATGTAGTGTTGTGTGCGTGTGTGTGTATGTATGTGTTGTGTGGTCGTGTATGTGTTTGTGTCGTGTGTGTTTATATATGTGGCGTGTGTGTTTTGGTGTGGTGCGCGTGTGTGTGTGTGTGTGTGTGTGTGTGTGCGTGGTGCGCGCGTGCGGTGTGTGTGGTGTGTGTGTGTGTGTGTGTGTGTGTGTGTTGTGTGTGCCTGCGGTGTGTAGGTATATTGGTGGTGTGTGTCGTGTGGGTGTGTGTGTGTGTGTGTGTGTGTGCGTGTTAAATGGGGGGGGCGTGTGGCGTGCATGTTTGTGTATGTTA
>NW_014577084.1:168300-178577 GCF_000485595.1 Priapulus caudatus
ATGTAATGCGGTACTCCCTACACCAACACCTGTGTTAACACTGGGCCGCGCCCGCTAGTACGGATTCTCCTTCCCCTCCTGGGTAGGAGGGCTGTGGATGTATTGGAAACCCTGCATCAAAACCTGTGTTCACACTGGTGCCTGTGTGCGATCCTCCTGGGTAGGGGAGGCGGCTGTGGATGGATTGGAAACCCTGCATCAAAACCTGTGTTCACACTGGTGCCTGTGTGCGATCCTCCTGGGTAGGAGGGCTGTGGATGGATTGGAAACCTTGCACCAAAACCTGTGTTCACACTGGTTTCGGTATATGATCCTCCCCCTCCTGGGTGGAAAGGCTGTGGATATATTGGACCTCCTATACCACCTATATTCACATTTGTTGAAACATGCGATTCCCCACCCCCTGCGTGGTTCGTGGCCATTGGAAAAAGTCCGCGAATTCCTCTATCAATAGCTGAGCCCTCCCGCCTCGGGAAATCAGGGTTGAACTTGGTCCAATGTTGGTTCAAACGCCAATTGTTTCTTCAACTCTTGGTTGTGTCCAAATGTTGAGATTTTCATTATTCATTATTGATTGCTGGCTATTTTCTGCGAAGGGGCCTACTATGCAAAAATTGGTGTTTCTGTTGCGAAGGGGGCCTCCTAGCTTAATCAAAATCTGGTGTTTCTGTGCGAATGCCAGTAAATGTTGCTCTCCTCGCACGATAGCCATCATCTGTACGACGCAAAGATATTCATTAATAATCAATGGAATCCGGTATATTCTGTGTCGGCCGCTATGGTCGTTCTCCAAACTCTCTACAGGCGATTCTTCTGCTGTAGGAAGTCCCAGGAACGTAGGCGTCGTGGTGTTTGGGGACGCCATAAAGGCGTAGCATTATGGGTATCTGATAAGGAGTGTAAAACAAGCCCTCTCCTGAACGTTCCCGCCACGCCTCGCTCCTTTCTCCCTCTCCTCCAGGCCCGTCGAAATAAGCAGAACCACTGGCCTGAGCCAAGCCGATATCATTATTATTCCAATTCTTTAAAGTTCTATTTAGTCTATGGTGGTACAAATATTATTAACGGATTGCTTCGGCGATGTCAGCCGCTACTAGCAATAGTTGATCAGAGCTTGGTTGTGTGGTGCTGAAATGTTGAAAAACTGATGTTGCTTGATACATTCCACCCGGAGAGGGCGCCCTGATGTTGCGTGATTGATTCCACCTGATGCTGGCGTATTGACATTGTTCACTGATTGTGTGCGTTGACATTGAGTTCCACCCGAAGGGTTGGTTGCATATTGTTCTACAGATGGTTGGGTTGACATTGTGTCAATCTGATGGCTGCGGTTGACATTGATTCCATCTGATGGTTGCGCGTGACATTGTCACAAAGATGGTTGGGTTGACATTGTTTACCAAGATGGTTGGGTTGAACATTGATCCATCTGATGGCGCAGTTGACATGTTCTACCTGATGGTTGGGTTGACATTGTTCCACCGAGTGGTTTGGGTTGACATGTTTCTACGCGGAGCCTAGATGGTTGGGTTGAGGCATTGCTTCAGCACGTGATTGTTGGGTTGATCACATTGTCCACCATGATGGTTGGGTTGACATATGTTCGACACGGCGATGGAGACGTTTGGCGGGTTGACATTCGTTCTCAGACCAAGATGGTTATGAGTTAGACATGGTTCATATGAGATGGTTAGAGTTGACGACGAGCGCCAGGTGCTGAAGGGTTGAGTTGATATGTTTGTCATCGTGATGGGGGTGGTGCCAGTTGTTCCACCACATCGGGTGGGTGAGTTGACAAATGGTTCCATCCTGATGGTTGGGTTACATTGTTGCACACCGTGACGACTGAGTTGACATTTCGCACCTGATGTTGGGTTGACATTTGTTCCACGCTGACGGTTGAGGTTGACATTGTTCGAACTGATGTTGGGTTGCCCCACTGAGTCTTTTATTGGGCGATGGCTCCGGAACGGTCTGGGGATCGTGTAATATGTGGATCAGATAAGTTAGGTTGAGCAAGGGTATGGTTTCACCTGCAACGGTTGGGTTGACATTGCTGGCGCACCTGGCGGTTGGATTTGAACATTGTCCCATCTGACACGGTTGGGTGAACATTGTTCCATCTGATGGTGAGTTGACATGTTCCACTTGTTGGTTAGGGATGAACATTGTTCACCCAAGATGGTTGAGTTGACATTGGACCACCAGATGGTTTGGTTGACATGGTTCCAGTCTGGTGGTTGGTTGACATGTTGCATCTGATAATATTGAGTTGACATTGATTCCACCATGACGGTTGGGGGGGGTTGACAGAGTATGTTGATCCACGAGAGAAAAAAAAACCGGAAAAGACTGGTATAGGCGTTACATTGTTTCACCTGACGTTTGGTTGACAGACCTGTTCGGAGCCTGCGACGGTTGCGTAGGACATGTCCCATCCTGACGGTGGTGGGGTTGAAACATTGCTTCCATCCTGCATGGTCTGACGTTGAATTGTTCACACCAGGCGGAAGGTTGAGGTTGACATATGTTCCCACCACGATGGTCTGGTTACATGGTTCATCGTATGTTGGGCTTGCACGGATGTCTCCATCTGATGGTTGAAGTCCTGACATTGTTCCACCCTAAATGGTCTGAGTTGACATTGGTCGCACGCGAGGGAGGTTGGGTTATGAAACTTGTTCGCACCAGATGGTTGGGTTGAACATTGTTCGCAATACTGAGGGTGTTGGGTGACATTGTTCCACCTGCACCGGTTGGGTCGACATTGTTGCCACATTTGCTCGATGTTGGTTTTGCGCCAGTGTTTCAGCTGGACGGTTGGCGGGGTCATTCGCGGCTCCACCTAACGGGTGGTTGACATGTCCATATGACGGTTGGTTGACATTGTTCGCCACTGCTGATTGGTCCGTCTGAGTTCTGACAATTGTCTTCCACTTGTTGTGGTTGGTTGAATTCGTTCCACCTGGATGTTTGGGAGTTGACACATGTTCCCAGGCCAGATGGTTGGGTTGAACATGGTTCCATCTGAATCGGTTGGCGTTGCTACAGTTGCGCATCTGGACCGGTTGGTGGACATTGTTGCACCTGATGGTTCAGTTGGCCCATTGTGCCACCTCGACTGCCGATTGACGTGACATTGTTCCATCCAGATGGTTGGACATCGGGTTCGCCGATCTGAGGTTGGGTATGACGATGGTGGTTCCATCTGATGTTGAGTTGACATTGTTGCCGCCCTGATGTTGAGTGAGCATTGTGTTCCACCAGAGGGTGTGGGTTTGACATGGTCTCCATCTGATGGTTGGGATTGTACATTGTCTCGCCATTCTGATCGGTCGAGGGTTTGACACTCTCGTTCCACCCTAACCTGCTTGACGCTTGACATTGTTCCAGCCGCAGATGGTTTGGGTTGAGGGGAATTGTTCGCCACCCAGATGGTTGGGTCTTGACATTGCTCTGTGGTTGCTTGAACCTCATTGGGTTCCCACCTGGGGAAAAAACGGTTGGGTTGACATTCGGGCCGAACAGATCGGCCCTTGGTCTCCGACATTCGCGCGCGAGGGCCTGATGGTTGGGTACATTGTTCCATGCCTGATGCGTTGACGTTACACTTGTGTCCACCTGTTGGTTGGGTTGACATTGTTCACCCTGACGTTGGTTGACATTGTTCCAATGATGGGTTGGGTTGCTCATTGTTTCAGCCTGACCGCGTCTGGGTGACATTGTTCCCACCTGACGGTTGGGTGACATGTTCCACGTCTGATGGTTAGTTGGCACTTGTTCCACCTGAAATGGTGTGAGTTGCGACAGTGTTACCCAGACCATGATGGTTGAGCCTGTGACATTGTCGCACGGCCCAGATGGCTTGGTCTGCTGACATTTGCTCTCCACAGATGGTTGAGTTTGACCGCATTGTTCCAGCTCTGAAGGCTGCCGTTGACATTGTAACCTCGGTCTACTTAGACGTGACACCCCACTCCAGTTGAAGCCGGGATGCCGTCCCGCGTAACCATTTGCTGTTAGGAACTGAGAGCTCTTGGCAATAACGTGAAGATGTATTACTTTTTGCGTCGTTTGTCTCAGCAAAAAATGATGCCCCTTTTCGCCTATCCTTGCCTTGTTACAAGTTGGGATTATCCTCTACGAAAAATGGCTGCCATTTTCATGCGTGTCGGGAAGGAGGTTCCTGCTGAACTACGGATCGATGGCATTGTTGTTGCGACTAGACTTATTCGAAAAGGCGCGTCGCCATTGCTGTTGCTACTCGGATCAGGTTCTGGCGTAGGATTGCGTCAGTGCTTACATCGCCCACATCTTCCTTTGGTTTTCGCTGACGTAGTGACGGTTGACTATCGTTGCAGCTGCTGGGCTCAGTTGCTACGGTCGGCCCCTTCGATGATCGTTGTTGACGTTGTATCTCCGTGTGTGTGTGTGTGTTGTGTGCGTGTATGTGTGTGTGTGTGTGTGTGTGTGTGTGTGTGTGTATGTGTTGTGTGTGTGTGTTTGTGTGTGTGTTTGTGTTTGTGTGTGTGTTTATATACGTGTGTGTGCGTGGGAGGGTGCGTGCGTGCGTGCGTGAGCGGGTTCAACGGCGTCCGTACGTGCATGAATGTATGTGTGTGTGCGTGCGGGCGTGCGTGCGTGCGTCCGTGCGTGCTCGGATTCAACGGCGTCTATGTAGAGAATATTTTGTGATGAACCAATTCGCAATACTACATAATTAAGTGTCATATCGGTGTGCCATTAAGGTTATTGTTTTTTTTGTTTTTTTTTAATGACACCTACACGTGCTGAACGTGTATTTACAAGCACCAAACTATTTTAACGAAATATGCAATCGATTCGCGAAATTATTTATGTGGTATAATTAGCTAAACGTGATATATATCCTACAAATCACGTCTATATGTAGAATCCCCATCAAAGTGTGTATTTACCAATGCCTGCAGATAATAGCCAAGCAAACAATTTATGATCGAAATTAGCTAAATGGTTGTCAAAAGTAATATTAATATAACTTTCACTACAATAATTGAGAAACTGGATCTATACCATATATACTCACGCAATTAATCGCTGTTTGTCAAATTAGATATCCGACAGTCGTGCAAAGCACTGGTGATGACGACAATGTACGTATATAAGTGCGAGTAAACTTTCCAGCTTTATGCGAGAACACATCTGTTACTGCATGCACGTATCACATAATATACTTGAAAGAAACTTTCACAATCACAAGAAACGCGCTGACGTCTTTGGTCACGACGATGACGACTTGGAAAAGCGAGAGTACTTGACAGACATCCCACTGCATGCAATTTTAAGGTCACATTAAATGCAGTCACCATGAGGTTCTAACGCTACGGCCCGCTGCACGGCGTTACTCCAACCCGGTAGTGAAAGTATTGGCATGCCCATGGTTTCCCAAAACTGTTACACGCCCGCAATTCATTGAACTCCGTTCCCAGCGCTCACCAAAAATGAGTCGTGAGAGCGCCTATTCCACCACTGGTCCCTAGGTACGAGAGTCAATCAGTACCTCCCGGGCGCGTAAGGTTACTGAACTTAATAACCAGGAAGAGGTGAAAATGCCGCGCCGGACCCAGCTGGGTATATGCTTGCACCAGGCGGAGTGCTGTCGCAACTAGTCAAGCGTCACCATGCCCACCTTCTGCCCCGCGGCTCCCGCTGCGGCTAACTACATGAGGCGGATCCTTCCATGTTCACGGTAAACCCAACCCAGATAGATGAGTCTTTGTCTAGGCGGCGCCGTGCTAACCACTCTGACGCTGTCATCGTTATGTAAGATTGCTGCGGCGTGGGGGAGGGGGGCAATTTCTCATCTGATTGTCCAATTCGTAAGGGGAGTAGGTTCTATTCAAGTCAAATGCTGCGAGCGATTGAGGATGTTCTATCCATATTCACGTTCTGTACATTCGTGTATTCATGTATCCGTGAGCGTTCAGCACGCCACGGCATTAACTTGCTTAAAGGGGGAGTTTACTCTAGGTTCTAGGGTTATTTTCAGCTAATTTAGGTTATAATTACGCTACATAAAAAGTTTCATAGTTCAATGACCATTAGAAATATTATTAAAAAATGTTTTAAAACTAACGACTACAGTTTGATTACAACGACGGTGGCGCCACTCAAAGCGCACGATCTGATAAGTTGCGCAAAACCACTTTCCAGCCAAGGGCTACAGACCGAGGGTGTTTCTTTGGGTGGAAAGGCTGTGGATATATTGGACCTCCTATACCACCTATATTCACATTTGTTGAAACATGCGATTCCCCACCCCCTGCGTATGGTTGTGGCCTATTGGAAAAGTCCGGAATTCCTCTATCAATAGCTGAGCCTCCACGCCTCGGGAAATCAGGTTGAATTGGTCCAATGTTGGTTCCAACGCCAATGTTTCTCAACTCTTTTGTGTCCAAATGTGGATTTTCATATTCATATTGATTGTGGCTAGTTCTGCGAAATGGGGGCCTACTATCAAAATTGGTGTTCCTGTGCGAAGGGGGCCTGCTATCAAAATTGGTGTTTCTGTGCAAAGGGGGCCTGCTATCAAAATCAGTAAAGTGTTGCTCTCCTCCACGATAGCCATCATCTGTACCACCAAAATATTCATAATAATCATAATCCGTATATTCATGTGGCTCGCCGTATGGTCGTTCTCCAAATCTTACAGGCGGAATTCTTCTGCTGTAAATCCCAGGAACGTTAGGTGTGTGTTTGGGGACGCCATAAGGCGTATCATATGGGTACTTATAAGGAGTGTAAACAAGCCCTCCTCCTGAACTTCCCCCGCCTCCTCCTCTCCCTCCTCCTCCAGCCCGTCGAATAACAGAACCACTGGCTGAGCCAGCCGTATCATTATTATTCAATTCTTGAGTTCTATTGTCTATTGGTGGTAACAAATTTATTAACGGATTGCTCGGTGATGTCAGCGCTCTAGCAATAGTTGTCAGAGCTGGTTGTGGTGTTGAAATTGTTAAAACTGATGTTGCTTGATACATTCCACCCGGAGAGGGCGCCCTGATGTTGCGTGATTGATTCCACCTGATGCTGGCGTATTGACATTGTTCACTGATTGTGTGCGTTGACATTGAGTTCCACCCGAAGGGTTGGTTGCATATTGTTCTACAGATGGTTGGGTTGACATTGTGTCAATCTGATGGCTGCGGTTGACATTGATTCCATCTGATGGTTGCGCGTGACATTGTCACAAAGATGGTTGGGTTGACATTGTTTACCAAGATGGTTGGGTTGAACATTGATCCATCTGATGGCGCAGTTGACATGTTCTACCTGATGGTTGGGTTGACATTGTTCCACCGAGTGGTTTGGGTTGACATGTTTCTACGCGGAGCCTAGATGGTTGGGTTGAGGCATTGCTTCAGCACGTGATTGTTGGGTTGATCACATTGTCCACCATGATGGTTGGGTTGACATATGTTCGACACGGCGATGGAGACGTTTGGCGGGTTGACATTCGTTCTCAGACCAAGATGGTTATGAGTTAGACATGGTTCATATGAGATGGTTAGAGTTGACGACGAGCGCCAGGTGCTGAAGGGTTGAGTTGATATGTTTGTCATCGTGATGGGGGTGGTGCCAGTTGTTCCACCACATCGGGTGGGTGAGTTGACAAATGGTTCCATCCTGATGGTTGGGTTACATTGTTGCACACCGTGACGACTGAGTTGACATTTCGCACCTGATGTTGGGTTGACATTTGTTCCACGCTGACGGTTGAGGTTGACATTGTTCGAACTGATGTTGGGTTGCCCCACTGAGTCTTTTATTGGGCGATGGCTCCGGAACGGTCTGGGGATCGTGTAATATGTGGATCAGATAAGTTAGGTTGAGCAAGGGTATGGTTTCACCTGCAACGGTTGGGTTGACATTGCTGGCGCACCTGGCGGTTGGATTTGAACATTGTCCCATCTGACACGGTTGGGTGAACATTGTTCCATCTGATGGTGAGTTGACATGTTCCACTTGTTGGTTAGGGATGAACATTGTTCACCCAAGATGGTTGAGTTGACATTGGACCACCAGATGGTTTGGTTGACATGGTTCCAGTCTGGTGGTTGGTTGACATGTTGCATCTGATAATATTGAGTTGACATTGATTCCACCATGACGGTTGGGGGGGGTTGACAGAGTATGTTGATCCACGAGAGAAAAAAAAACCGGAAAAGACTGGTATAGGCGTTACATTGTTTCACCTGACGTTTGGTTGACAGACCTGTTCGGAGCCTGCGACGGTTGCGTAGGACATGTCCCATCCTGACGGTGGTGGGGTTGAAACATTGCTTCCATCCTGCATGGTCTGACGTTGAATTGTTCACACCAGGCGGAAGGTTGAGGTTGACATATGTTCCCACCACGATGGTCTGGTTACATGGTTCATCGTATGTTGGGCTTGCACGGATGTCTCCATCTGATGGTTGAAGTCCTGACATTGTTCCACCCTAAATGGTCTGAGTTGACATTGGTCGCACGCGAGGGAGGTTGGGTTATGAAACTTGTTCGCACCAGATGGTTGGGTTGAACATTGTTCGCAATACTGAGGGTGTTGGGTGACATTGTTCCACCTGCACCGGTTGGGTCGACATTGTTGCCACATTTGCTCGATGTTGGTTTTGCGCCAGTGTTTCAGCTGGACGGTTGGCGGGGTCATTCGCGGCTCCACCTAACGGGTGGTTGACATGTCCATATGACGGTTGGTTGACATTGTTCGCCACTGCTGATTGGTCCGTCTGAGTTCTGACAATTGTCTTCCACTTGTTGTGGTTGGTTGAATTCGTTCCACCTGGATGTTTGGGAGTTGACACATGTTCCCAGGCCAGATGGTTGGGTTGAACATGGTTCCATCTGAATCGGTTGGCGTTGCTACAGTTGCGCATCTGGACCGGTTGGTGGACATTGTTGCACCTGATGGTTCAGTTGGCCCATTGTGCCACCTCGACTGCCGATTGACGTGACATTGTTCCATCCAGATGGTTGGACATCGGGTTCGCCGATCTGAGGTTGGGTATGACGATGGTGGTTCCATCTGATGTTGAGTTGACATTGTTGCCGCCCTGATGTTGAGTGAGCATTGTGTTCCACCAGAGGGTGTGGGTTTGACATGGTCTCCATCTGATGGTTGGGATTGTACATTGTCTCGCCATTCTGATCGGTCGAGGGTTTGACACTCTCGTTCCACCCTAACCTGCTTGACGCTTGACATTGTTCCAGCCGCAGATGGTTTGGGTTGAGGGGAATTGTTCGCCACCCAGATGGTTGGGTCTTGACATTGCTCTGTGGTTGCTTGAACCTCATTGGGTTCCCACCTGGGGAAAAAACGGTTGGGTTGACATTCGGGCCGAACAGATCGGCCCTTGGTCTCCGACATTCGCGCGCGAGGGCCTGATGGTTGGGTACATTGTTCCATGCCTGATGCGTTGACGTTACACTTGTGTCCACCTGTTGGTTGGGTTGACATTGTTCACCCTGACGTTGGTTGACATTGTTCCAATGATGGGTTGGGTTGCTCATTGTTTCAGCCTGACCGCGTCTGGGTGACATTGTTCCCACCTGACGGTTGGGTGACATGTTCCACGTCTGATGGTTAGTTGGCACTTGTTCCACCTGAAATGGTGTGAGTTGCGACAGTGTTACCCAGACCATGATGGTTGAGCCTGTGACATTGTCGCACGGCCCAGATGGCTTGGTCTGCTGACATTTGCTCTCCACAGATGGTTGAGTTTGACCGCATTGTTCCAGCTCTGAAGGCTGCCGTTGACATTGTAACCTCGGTCTACTTAGACGTGACACCCCACTCCAGTTGAAGCCGGGATGCCGTCCCGCGTAACCATTTGCTGTTAGGAACTGAGAGCTCTTGGCAATAACGTGAAGATGTATTACTTTTTGCGTCGTTTGTCTCAGCAAAAAATGATGCCCCTTTTCGCCTATCCTTGCCTTGTTACAAGTTGGGATTATCCTCTACGAAAAATGGCTGCCATTTTCATGCGTGTCGGGAAGGAGGTTCCTGCTGAACTACGGATCGATGGCATTGTTGTTGCGACTAGACTTATTCGAAAAGGCGCGTCGCCATTGCTGTTGCTACTCGGATCAGGTTCTGGCGTAGGATTGCGTCAGTGCTTACATCGCCCACATCTTCCTTTGGTTTTCGCTGACGTAGTGACGGTTGACTATCGTTGCAGCTGCTGGGCTCAGTTGCTACGGTCGGCCCCTTCGATGATCGTTGTTGACGTTGTATCTCC
>NW_014577084.1:179025-194546 GCF_000485595.1 Priapulus caudatus
TGTGTATGTATGTGTTGTGTGTGTGTGTTGTGCTGTGATGGTTTGTGTTTGTGTTTGTGTGTGTGTTTTGTTTGTGTTGGTTTTACGTGTGTGTGCGTTGGGTGATGGTGCGTGATCGTGCGTCGCGGTGAGCGGGTTCAACGGCGTCCGTACGTGCATGAATGTATTGTGTGTGCGTGCGGGCGTGCGTGCGTGCGTCCGTGCGTGCTCGGATTCAACGGCGTCTATGTAGAGAATATTTTGTGTGAACCAATTCGCAATCACTACATAATTAAGTGTCATATCGGTGTCGCATTAAGGTTATTGTTTTTTTTGTTTTTTTTAATGACACCTACACGTGCTGAACGTGTATTTACAAGCCACCAAACTATTTTAACGAAATATGCAATCGATTCGCGAAATTATTTATGTGGTATAATTAGCTAAACGTGATATATATCCTACAAATCACGTCTATATGTAGAATCCCCATCAAAGTGTGTATTTACCAATGCTCCAGATAATAGCCAAGCAAACAATTTATTGATCGAAATAGCTAAATGGGCTGTCAAAAGTAATATTAATATAACTTTCACTACAATAATTAGAACTGGATCTATACCATATATACTCACGCAATTAATCGCTGTTTGTCAAATTAGATATCCGACAGCTCGCTGCCAAAGCACTGGTGATGACGACAATGTACGTATATAAGTGCGAGTGAAACTTCGCAGCTTTATGCGAGAAACACATCTGTTACTGCATGCACGTATCACATAATATACTTGAAAGAAACTTTCACAATCAGAAGAAACGCGCTGACGTCTTTGGTCACGACGATGACGACTTGGAAAAGCGAGAGTACTTGACAGACATCCCACTGCATGCAATTTTAAGGTCACATTAAATGCAGTCACCATGAGGTTCTAAACGCTACGGCCCGCTGCACGGCGCTTACTCCAACCCGTAGTGAAAGTATTGCATGCCCCATGGTTTCCCAAAACTGTTACACGCCCGCAATTCATTGAACTCCCGTTCCCAGCGCTCACCAAAAATTGAGTCGTGAGAGCGCCTATTCCACCACTGGTCCGCTAGGTACGAGAGTCAATTCAGTAGCTCCGGGCGCGTAAGGTTACTGAACTTAATAACCAGAAGAGGTGAAAATGCCGCGCCGGACCCAGCTGGGTATATGCTTGCACCAGGCGGAGTGCTGTCGCAACTAGTCAAGCGTTACCATGCACACCTTTGCCCCGCGGCTCCCGCTGCGGCTAACTACATGAGGCGGATCCTCCATGTTCACGGTAAACCCAACCCAGATAGATGAGTCTTTGTCTAGGCGGCGCCGTGCTAACCACTCTGACCGCTGTCATCGTGTATGTAAGATTGCTGCGGGCGTGGGGGAGGGGGCAATTTCTCATCTGATTGTCCAATTCGTAGGGGAGTAGGTTTCTATTCAAGTCCAAATGCTGGCGAGCGATTGAGGATGTTCTATCCATATTCGCGTTCTGTACATTCGTGTATTCATGTATCGCCCCGTGAGCGTTCAGCACGCCAACGGCATTAACTTGCTTA
The DNA here is from genome assembly GCF_000485595.1 of Priapulus caudatus. NCBI lineage: Eukaryota > Metazoa > Priapulida > Priapulimorpha > Priapulimorphida > Priapulidae > Priapulus > Priapulus caudatus. Next base: position 180,580 of record NW_014577084.1, read on the forward strand.
AAGGGGGAGTTTACCTTAGGTTCTAGGGTTATTTTCAGCTAATTTAGGTTATAATTACGCTACATAAAAAGTTTCATAGTTCAATGACCATTAGAAATATTATTAAAAAATGTTTAAAACTGACGACTACAGTTTGATTACAACGACGGTGGCGCCACTCAAGCGCACGATCTGATAAGTGCGCAAAACCACTTTCCAGCAAGGGCTACAGACGAGGGTGTTTCTTATTATTAATTTAAAAGCAAAAGGATTGTAATATCTTATAAACGACATATAGTTTCAGTTATAATATGGATAAATTTGCCCTAAAATGAAAAAATCGTTCGGTTAAATAGCATTTAGGTATAAATATAAATTGCACTTTTGTGATTAGCCCTCGGTCTGTAACCTGCAAATAAATTGTCAACTACGCAACTTTTTCGGTGGTGGCAGCACGGTCGCGGGTGTCATGGCGCCGTTCAAATTTCGTAGCGTTGATGTGTTATACTGTGTAAATAATTATAACAATTAAATTAGGTATCTGGTAACAAATACGTGTGGGTATAGACGATTTGTTATACAGTAAGTACTGTTGTATGCAGTAAAATCCTAGAGGCTACTGTCCCTTTAAGAATACAACGCTGTGTGATCGGTGTACAGATATTCAAATGGTTCAGCTCTTGCTAGCCTATTAGAGAAACGCAGAGGTCGGTCGCGACGGTGTGAACTATTGCGATATACTGTGATATATTGTTATATATTGCGATATACTATGATATATTGTGATATACTGTGATATATTGCGATATGTTGCCCTATTGTGTACACATTCCCGTGTACGCATCCCTACGCACGTGAGTATGTACTTTCCAATTTGCGCGCGCGTGGGCGTGCACACGGACGTGTGTACGTGCGTGCCTACATGTGTGCATGCGTGCGTGCGTGCGTGTGTGCGTGCTTGTACTGAGAGTGTTACGTATTGTAATGCGTATTCTATAAATAGTTACAAGAGTTAATAATACATTATTAGATAATATTAGCTCTTGATAGTTATGTTTTTATTAGCAATAGGATCTTCTGTTTAATTTCACATATAGTTACGGCGAGGAGCACCCACGCTCAATGCAGAAGCGGTTACACCGCCATGTAGAACCACGCATCCAATATCATTACGGCTATAGGTTTCAGATGTGCCACTGCACGAAATTTCCAAATTCTATTGTACGAATATTTACAATGTAACAATAACCTATTATCGCAGCTGCTTTGCCTCTATTCGCGTTTGTGTTATGCTAGGGGCACACGAGCGATTTTTATCGCCCGATCGCGGCGATTAAAATTGCCAGCGAATTTAATCGCCCGATCACGAAGGGGCACACGTAGCGATTTTTATCGCCCGATCACGAAGGGGCACACGTGACGTAGCGAATTTGAGAGCGTACGCGCACGCCACTCGACAAAACATTTAACATCACATGATATCAACAACACGTCCGATTGGTTTAGAAAAATCGATCGGGCGAAAAAACACGCCGGTCACGGGCACACGAGCGATAATAATCGCCCGGCGTAAATAATCGCCCGAAAATATCTAACATTTTGGATACGGGCGATTCGGTCGGCCGATTAAAATCGGCGTCGACGTGAACGGGCACACGGGCGATTTCTTCGAGCGATTTCAAAATTCGCGGCGATCGGGCGATAAAAATCGCTCGTGTGCCCCTACCATTAGAAGACAAATCAAATTACTTTCAGTATTTGCTTTTTTCTATCGTGTACACGGCATATATTAGGTTCACCATAGATAGTTGAATAATAGTGATAAATTAAATCCCCTATAATAAGACGAGTTATGTCATCTATTTATTTTGTTGTGAATTAAGTTTGAAGTATTTTTTACCGACGTCCTTGTTTATTGTAATATAAGTGAGAGTGTACGATTCCCTCGGAAGTTGGCAAAAAAATACACTGAAAAACTTCCAGGAAACGATGTCGTTGTCGATATTTTAAATGATAATATAATTCAGGATATAAACGTTTACGCCATCTGCCCGCTTTTGTCGCTATATACACCACGGATAAAGTATTTAATATTCGTTGACCTTTCACTGAATGTGTTTTAGTTTCCTGCAGATAATTATATTGCTCTGTAACAAAGGATCACATGTAAATAATATCTATAGAACGGACACACCTGTAAAATAACTCATTTGGATTTAAAATGGCATCGTTGAAACGGACATTCACCCTTATTTCAGATGCATACGCGCTCGTTCATAAACCGGAACTGCACACGAACTCGTAGTATAGTAAGATGATCGATACGCATCATTAGCATTTATTCATTGTCCATTCGCTACTACATTATGATTTTATCGAAATATTATTTTTGCTTACTGTGGGCATCATTTCAACGTTTTTTGGCTGCACCAGACCTATTCACACACTAGTTTATTTAAATAATTTTTGTAAATATTTTATGGTCGTCACCATGAATGTAAAAAAAACGTTAGAATATTACGTGCCGAGAACAAGTTATCTGCATTGCTATGATGCGTTTTATAGTGAAGAATATACGTACTGAGTGTAGAGCTCTGTATTAATTTTTATACACAGTTATTTGAATAGCAACCACTATGCTATAAAAATAAGCAAAATGTGTATACTTTTTAGTGTAGGTCATCTGTTATAGCGAGCTTTTGCTTCGCAAGGTCTTTCTTCGCCATAGTCGTTTCCTAGCGTCTGAATTTTCATAAAAAGTACAAGAACATTGTTTCATGTATATTTATAACTATGATGATCTTGTATTGTGTCTTATTACGCATACTTGCCTTATTGAACTATAATCTCCAAATTGTACAATAGCCCAGCCCTAATATATATGTATATATATATTATATATATATATATTTATTTATTTATATATATATATATGCATGCGTACATATAACCTATATAGTGCTCAGTAATTGAATTTCTTGTTCTATTAACTATTTGTTAGTCGTTACGTTACACTGTCATGTGTCATGGTCGGTGAAAAATCAAGAGAATAGACACACACGTATACCTGCATGCAATTACAAATGCTAACTGCATACGTACATGTATATGAACTTGCGCACGCAAATCCATGCATGTCTGTGCACATACACACACGCGCGCTCTTCGACTGTCACGTAGTTAGTGATAATTCCGTACAGCTCTGACGTTATCCTATCTCGCAGGATGGTCATAACAGAGCGCAGCGTACGGATATCCTGCTATTACCGTTATTGTACGTGGTCAGTGACATTCCGTAATGCGCCCTTTACTAATACGGATATGATCAAGAGCTAATAAGGTATTATTAGCTCTTGATATGATCGAGAGCCTACACGGTGGCCTCCGCCTACATGTTATGCCCCCCCCCGCCCCATTGCCTTGATGGATAGGACAATCGCAGTAAACACGTCGACACACACACACAAACACACACACACACACACACACACACACACACACACACACACACACACACACACACACACACACACACACACACGGTGATACGCCCTAAGACTTGCGTGCATTAAACTTTCGCGAACCTCTGTCATTAGGCGAACATAAATCTGGTTCGCGTGTTTATTGGACGTGGAGACGTGGAGTGGTTCACGCCCAACGGTAGGCATTACTGCATGTGTTCTTTGAGACTTTTGATCGAATGGACGGAATACGGGTTCTTCCGAAAATAGGCAGTTGTTTGGCAGTACACAAGTACGTTCACCTTTACTGTTCGCGCGTGTTTGTCTGTATGTGTCTCTGTGTATGTTTATTATCGCAGCTGGATAGCACATTGAGTTTTCGAAATCTGATCAAATTATCAAATTTCGTGCAAACATGATAGGACAACTGTTAAATGATATTAGACGTAATCCCACCGAAATAGGCTTTTAATGTGGTGGCACGTTTTTTGCAGTTATGAGATTTTGAAATGCATTTCATTGGGCATATCTTGACTATTGGGTAATACCATTTAATGGTTTTTAATGCTGTACTTAGGGACATGAAGCAAACGAGATCAATAAAATTAGATAATTAAACGTCATTTGCAAAGGGTCACCGTGGAATATCGAAAAACAACTCTATGATCACAGCTCCACTTCCAAGTAGCAGTTGTAGTTTATTCAAAATTATCTACTTTTGTTAGAAGAATCGATTAACATATTATATAACGAGATTAGATGATTACTATTTTGATACCTAATATTTTATGTATTAGATATACGTGAAGATACGGTATATACATTAAAATGTCTCACACTTGCGTTATATAGACACACACAAACAGTTATTCGTACATACAACTCATAAACTGTATGATGATGCTAGCTGATAGAAATCGAATGTATTGCGAGTCTGAGTTGGGATATTTGCTGTGGATTTCCTTGCAGAACTGTGACGGTGGCTCGTAACCTAAGTAACTTGATCTTCTTCATCAACATCGCTGATTGGCTGATACCCGATTTATTTGTTGCACTTTATACTTGTAGGGCTTTAATTTTCACGATCAGCTAAAAGCATGCGGGAGGTGTGCCAAGGCGAATTAACACATGTATCGAATGTTACTTTTACCTGCTACTGCTAGTACCACCCAAAACCGTAACGTTTAAACGTTTTAGAACAGTGTAGGTTAATGTATGATTACAATACAAGAATGTGATAAGCAATTTAATTACCTGAGTTGTTGTCATTCCCCGTTTTATGTCGTAGCAATATAATATCGTACATACACTTCCACTAACAGTCACATCGATAAACATTTACATAGGATATCATTTATGTTTTATTTATCCGTCTAAATCCAGTTCGTTAATATAAACTTTATCCGTTTATGTTACCAATATCTCATATAGGTGTATAAACTATCATATACATTACGTGATGCTCGTTTTCCTCTACTGGTACGACAGAAAACCCCACGAATAGTTACTTAATTGCCATATACATCGTGCACGTAACATTTTCTATGTTGTATCCCTAAATAACACAACTTTTCTGATCAGACACTTCTCAAACGATTGTCTGTTTTTCGCATTAAAAAATAACACGTAAATATACCACCTTTGCCAAGGAACTTAATCTCAGTAACAGATTTAGCAAGAAGGTGCAAATAACCTCTATGAATTGCACGGGTAAATATTTTTCCTCGAATAAACATTCTTCTATGCGACGTCCTACAACGCCCTGCCGCGGTTTGGCCGTCGCAAGGATCGAGTGCGCTCGCTTCGTAAATAGCCCCCGGGCTGTATGGTGGTGTGTAACCCTTTCGAGTGAGGTCTCCCATTGCTTTGTCTGCTCTCGTCCGACGTGCCCAATATAACTTGAAAATATTCCCCCGTGGGTTTTTCGAAGGTGTGCGATCTTGCACCCCTCGGTTCGGAATCGTGCCGCATCTGTGCCCGTTCACGCCTGTTTGGTGTCATAGATGAAGAGGTCTCCACGGCAACATGGACGGGCGGAGTTGTGGCGACGGTCTCAAGTCTGTAGCGGTCTCTACTGCGCCTGGACGTGTCTGGTTGTCGCCGTCCGTGGCCCTCTGTTCGATCTGCGCTCGAGATTGGGGACGATTGTAACGGATCAGGTGTGGCGGGCGGTGAAACGGGGACAGTGTTGACATATCTCCCTGAGGTTGACAGCCGGCTTGTAGTGCGGGCCGTCCCAGCAGGGAAGAAATATCTGTTACGTGTCGTCACTGCGTCCGAACGCGGCACGGATATTGAATAAGTTGGTTGCAGAGCAACCTGTAGGGATGGGTGGGCACGATTCCGCTCGTACTCGCTAGATGGCGCGTTCTCCGCGCGTGGAGAAATCGTACGTCGCCGACCAGTTGCGTTAGATCGAGGCCTTGTGATTGGCCGTCGAATTTGTTCATAGTTAGGATTTCGGCCGATATCTGGCGATTCGGAATTTCGCCCGTTTTCGTTACGAATGTTAACAACTGCGGCGGTAGTTACATGCGACGCTTCGGTTGGTGTAGCAGCGGCAGTTACGCGGTGTCCCCTGACTCGAGATTTAGGCTCGTAGTCGCTTGTTTCGGCTTCTTGGTCTCCTTCAATGACACGGCGAAGTCGACCTGTTGGTTGACTGAGTTCGACTTCAAGGTACTCGGATGATACGGCCGTAGACTGGGCCGTTACGTCTGCCACCATATATGTAGGCGTAGTTTTCTCAGCCGATGACGGTGAGCTGGCCGTCGTTGTAGTTTTGCGGTTATTTCTCCTAGTGGCTCTAGATGTTTGATCGGGCGCAGCAGACCGTGGCCGGCTTGACACTGGAGACGGATGCGAATATACACGTACTATAGGTTCTCGCTGCGTCGGTGGTACGGTGAGGTAAACTGTATCTAGCGGTGTAGTTGCCTGCACCTTGCGTACGTTGCCTCGAGTGTACGTATTTAAGGTAGGTTCAGCTCTTAACTCGTCCAAATTCTCAAAATTGGCCAGTCTCGTAGGTAGTAGACGCGCTTTGCTGAGCGCTACACGCGGGTATTGTTGCGACTCGGATACGCGTCTTTGGTTGCGTCTCTCATACGCATATACGTAGGGAGTTGTTACTGACTCGGGCGAGTTCTTTTGTGTGATGAAATAACCGTGGAATTGTTCTGATACCTGTCGTTTCGGAGTGTTGTGAAAATATGTAGGGTCCGGAGACGTGGACCCGCCATCTTGTAGGACTGGCATTTCTTTTTTTTCTTCGGGAATGGTGCGAGGGGAAGCTACTAAACTCTCGCGCTTGTTTGAATATGAATTTCCGGCGTTGTTGTTGGTGTTATTTCTTGGCGCAAGAGTGTCATCGAAATCTAAGTTTAGCCCGTAGTTCTCCTGGGTTTGCAATACGTCACTGCGTTTCTGTGTTAGTGCTGGAAGTACAGGGTTGAAGTGTTTTGATTGAGTGTAGGTTTGAATCGTGCTCCATAAATCGTGGAAGCCGTCTTCTACTCCGGTGACCTCCCCTCTGCCGAGAGAACTAATGTTTCTTGTTTCTGCATGGCTCTTCCCCTGCTCGCCGGATGGACCACTGTTTCTGCTTTTTAAACTTACTACGAACGAGTATCCATTTGTAAATTCGTCGTCGGTGGCACTTGTGCCTATATTCAAGCTCGATTGTTTTGGCCCTAACAGGTTTGGTCTGAGAAAGAGATCGAGCACGTCCGAGCTGTTCAGGCCAGTTGCCGTGTTGGGACTCGTACACTTGCCGTTATGGTCGCAAACGCTAATATTCAACAGTTTGGGCTGATAAGAAGTATTTGGACCATACGTTTCGTATTGCAGTGGATTTTGCGCTGCGTTACCTGTAGTGGCATTGGAACTTTTATTTTCACCGCATCCCTGAAGGCACCTTCTTTCTGGTATGCCTGGGTTGAGTTCTAATCTCAGAGTTTCATTATTTAATCTCTTAATTGTTAGTTCTGGCATTGCTTTATCCGTGTCAACTTCTTCAATTGTCAGTTCTGGCATAGCTGCCAACGATGGGTCTTGATCACCATAGTAATATCGTTCGTTTCTATCATGTCCGTGTATGTCGTAGACGCGAGCGTCTCTATTACTAATTCCAGTATATATCGTGAGGTCACTACTACCAAGCGGAGATGACTGCGCTGATGCCCTTATGATGTACGACTTATTAACGACATTACCTGACTCAGCATCGCCTTCCCCGAAAGAAATTGTTATTTCCCCAATAACATTGCTTCCACCGGGTAGTTTTACCTCTGGGGGCGGTGTCGGGATGATATGCAAGACTGAACCAATTCCTCGGCCTTTGTTTGTGCGCACACTGACGGGGCTTAGCGGTTTTGTAGGCGAAGTAGAGATGTCCACTGTTTCCGAATATTCGCCCCGTGATTTTACCGGGTCAGTTGCTGGACGTGGTCTCCTTGTTGTCGTTGACGGTGTCGTCGTAGGCGGCCTGGGTCCTTGTGGGTTCGGTCCGCGTGCTGTGCTAATATTATTTGCAATCGTTCTAGCTCTAGCTCTTTGTCGTTCGACTGGAATTGTCATTGTGGAGGTAAGGGCTTCTTTTGATGCAGATGTAGCTCTTGTTACTAGAGTCCTCGGTATAGGTGTTGTTGTTGTTTGTAGTACTGTAGTTGCTAGTACATTTTCTTCTACTGGAATAGTTACTGTCGGCTCACGTGTAGGGGAATGTTTACGGATCGAATATCCATTCTCACCCTGAGGATTCCGACTAACGCTGGGATCTTGATTGCTGAGATGCAGATCCCACGCGTATTCATTTCGGTTGTTGTGAGGAACTCTAGCATTGTATATTTGCCTAGTTGCGTACAGAGCTTGCGCATCAATGTACGGTGGCTGGTCATTGGCGGGACGTGCCCCAGAGGCATATGAAAACCCATTTGATTTGCTTCTTTCTGGTTGCGTATTTGTACCTGTGTCGGTACTAACAGTTGTAGCTGGTGTAGACTGCGTATAGTCAGACGCTTGCGCCTGACTTTGTGAACGAGATTCTTGTACTCTCTTCGTTCTATCTAAGGTAAACATTGCGGTACTATTGGACTGAGGGATTGCTGGAGTGTTATTTTGTTTCGTTTCGCGGGAGACTGCAGTTAAACTCGCTCTAAGCGGCCGTCGATGGCTAACAGTACGAGTTGTCTGGTTTTGTAGAATCTGGTTTTCTTCAGTCGCATTTCTTCCTCTCTTCAATGAGCCAATCGATTGAGCACGGGGCATTGACCTCCTGACATGCTTCACTCCAACAGCGCGAAAAACTTTAGTCCCATCCTCCCGAACAACACTTTCATAGATGGTTAGTGTATCGCCGTTATTTTGCGAAGTAGTCCATTCCCGATTGATGCCACTGCCACCTGGCACGGAATCCCTCGTGTTCTGATGCTGGTCAACACGGACGCTTGCTGTTCCTGAATTTGAAGTAAGTTCCGCCTCAGTGCGAGTTGGTTCCATTGCCATTCTAGCCAGGCCTCCCTCTGTGTGCCGACTATAAACTCTTCCAGGAGAATGATTATAACTTACGCGGTGTGCGTTGTGCAATTCTCTCAATAGCGACGCTGCCATTGAGGTTGACATTGTGTCGGCCATGTTCCTTGTTGTCGTGTCAACTCTTCCGTTTATCAAACTGGCGTTCCGATTAAAAATAGTTGTTGATGATTTTCCCGTGGGGGCATTGCTGGGGCCTTTGTAGGTTTCCTGCGTAGGTTCTGGTTCTGGTTCGGTAGCATGCAATTCGCGTTTGTCGCTACCAGCGTTTGAGTTACGCTGGTGTTTTGATTCACGCAGATCGATTGCTTCAAACTCGGAATCATCCTGTGACGTCATGCCGTACGTGGATTGCATTAGACCTGCATTAGCTGTGATTTCGTCCTGCACCACTGGCATCGATTCTGCTATGCCGTGGTTTTTCTGGCCTGCCAGACCTCCGCGTTGATCTTCGAATAAACCTGCATCCATGTCCAGTAATGCTACCGTCGAATGAGAAGTGTCATTGGGGTTGGGTGAATTAGTTAGCGGCTTTGCTCCAACTGCAGCACTAACGTGTTGTTCTTCACGCCCACTGTGCCATCCATCACGCACGCCTTGAGAATAAGGCGAAAAATTCGTTCGCCCCCCTCTGTTACTTCTATGATCTGCATTTACGAATGAAGCATCCATATTCGTAGTGCCTCTGTGGACGTCAGTTATGTTATCCGCCATTAATTCGATATTAGCTGGTTGTAAACCTGGTTGAAGAACTCTATCATCGATTGCTGGGGAATCTGCGGTGTGTTCTGCAGGTAATACTCTACGCGACCTGCCTAAAGATGGCGGTAGAGTAGTAGTTCTGTCTGTCGTGAAATACTCTGACGTGGTCGATTCGGTTGTGAATGTTGAGTCAGTATAACTATCCTCGATGGTAAGGGTGTACATACTGACATCATTTTCCGACATGTTGTTGTCATGTACGACATGTGTGACATTTTCCGTTTTTACTGTTGATGAAGTGTCCATATACTTGCCGCTAGTTGTAGCAGTGTATGTAGGGAGCATTGTCTGGTTACGGGGGTGCCGATTTAAGTTTGTTTGCGTTGTTCCCGTCACATTGCGTTGTTCCCGTTGTTTGCGTTGTTTCCGCAGATTATCACCTTCAATGTATGCCTGGGCCATGTTATTAAGTTGGGGTTTCAAGGTAGACGTCATAGGCTCTTGACTAAAATCGCTGCTAGTGCTCGTTTCAGGCACTGCACGAAGATAAGTAGATGAGTCACTATTATTTCTCATGTGATTAGCGCTCGGGGTAAACTCGTCGTCGTAAACATCTCCAATCGCTGGAACCTCTTCGTTTCTTCGTCTACTCTCACTAGAGACTGTGGATATTCTATTGCGCTGGGTTATCGTAGATGAGGGTGGGCCTTGCGTTGGCGGAGTTCCGGCAGTCATCAGTAGTTGCGGCCCATTTAATCGACTACCTCTTATGTTCGTGGAAGGTGTAGTAGTTTGTTCGGTCGATTGACTCATTGCCATCTCATCGGTCGACGCTGGGCTATTCATTGAGGGCTCTCGCGAATTCATCGCAGGTGCCCTGAGGTTATGCATGAGGATACGAAGCGAATTGCGCTGGACAGGAACGTACGAAGCAGCTTCTTCTTCCGTCATACCATTCGCGAGACGGAGATCACTCCTGCTGCCACCGCTGCTACTTTGCATCGCGAGGTCTTCATCCAGCAAATCTCTGAATCTGCTGTCATTGCGTGGCGCAATCAGTACAGCTTCGAATCCACCGATGGGTCTCTGCTGGTTACGCATTGAGTAGTTCATGTCCGGATCATCTGTACGATTGCCATCATTTGGGGTCTCCCACCGCTCGTAGGCACCGACTCTTCCGGGTACTCCGCGTCCTCCCCGCAGTTCGTAGTCATAGATTTTCATAGTTTCATGCCGATCATTGGGTGCATAGCCGTTATTGAATTCGTTGAGATTTGACGCTCCACTCTCATTCTGTCTAATTGTGAGGTTTCGTAGTTGCGATGGTGATGTTGATTCGTAAACAAATTCAGCTGTTTGATTTTCCGGCAAAATTACGCTTCTGTCACTGTCATTAGTTTGGCTGGAGATGCTCGTGTCCTTGTTGCTGTTAGCTTTGCTGTCAACGTCCGTTTCAACTTGTTTCGTGTACGCTGTTTGCAGCGAGGCATCGTCAGTGACTGGTATCGGGTGATTGTTTAGCGTTCTGTTGTTTGTATGATGTTTCCGCAATCTGATACTCGAGGCCGTGTATTCGGGTGTGACATATACCCGCTCCATCCGTTCAGATGATGGAGTTACAATACGATTATCATCTACTAATCGCGTGACGTCTTCTCTCTGAGATGATGGCGGTCTACCAGAGATTCCACCGCCGTACAGTCGCTTAATGACACGTTTACATTTCCACGAGCCACCGTCGAGCTGCGAATACTGGTACGTGCATATCGTCACGGCTGGTTTGCAATGCGACACTTTGCGGCCGTCGCTAGTCACCTCCTCTTCGCACACCGCCGGGATTTCGTTGCTGATATTTCTGCCGTCGACTTGCTCGCTGAGCACTCCCATCGGGGGATCCCTCGTTACACCTGCTGTGCATCTCCATCTTTTCCCCGTTCCCGGGTTGTAGTCGTAGACGCACGTGCCAACATTCGTTTCCGTGTGAGGTTTAGCGGTCGGTTCGCCACCGCCCGGATAACGTCTGCTGCGGCTCCGGTGGTCGCGATTGCCGGCTTCTGTGAAGACACCCTTCACGTCCCAGCCAATGGACGCGCTGGTGGCTGTGGGCCCAGACGTTGGCCTCATGCGGGGGCCTCTAATGCGATCGCGTTCGCGAGCAGCGATAAGCTGCGCTGGGCTTACAAAATACGGATTCCCTCCTAGATATGCGTACGCCGATGACGGCGGCGGTCTGATGCGTGCGGAGTCGTCGGTGGGAATCGGCGTATAAGGGTCGATGTACAGGGGCGGTGGTGTTGGGCCGGCGCGCTGGGCGGGGCTGGTGCTAGCAGCTCTGTCGTCGTGCATGTACGGGTCGACGTAGAGTGGTGGTTCAGACGTGCGGCTGACTACAGCGCTGCAGAACGCCTGAAATGTAGGAAATCATGCAGTGTTCACGTACGGGTGTTTATGTTCACGCGTATATATATACATACACACACGTGCGCACACGCACGGACACGTGCACACGCGCACACGTTCACGTACGCACACACACACACGCACACACACACACACACACACACACACACACACACACACACACACACACGCACGCTCCCACCGCCAGTCCGTAGCACGCACGTGCCAACTGTCGTTTCGCAGCGTGAGGTTAAGCGGTCGGTTCGCCACCGCCCGGACTAACGTCTTGCGGCTCCGGTGGTCGACACGGGATTGCCGCGTATCTGCTGCAAGACACCCGTCACCCGTCCCAGCCAATGGACGCGCATGGTGCTGTGGGGCCCCAGACGTGTCGGCCATCCATGCGGCGGGCCTCTAATGCGATCTGGCGTTCGCAGGAGCAGCCGAGAATAAGCTGCGCTGGGCTTTACAATAATACGGGATTCGCCTCCTAGATATGACGTAGCCGATGACGGCGAGCGGTCTGATGCGCTGCGGAGTCGTCGGTGGAATCGGCGTATAGAGGGGTCGATGGTACAGGGCGCGATGCGTCGTTGGCGCCGGACTCTCGCTGGCGGGGCTCGGTTGCTAGCAGCTCCTGTCGTCGATCATGTCAGGTCGACGTAGAGTGGTGGTATCAGCACGTGACGGCTGACTACAGCGACTGCAGAACGCCTGAAATGTAGGAAATCATCGCAGTGATTCACGTAACGGGCGTGTTTATGTTCAGCGTATATATACATACACACACGTGCGCAACGACGCACGTGACACGTGCAACACGCGCACGACGTTCAAGTACGCACACACCTACACAACGGCAACACACACACACACATCCACAACACACACACACACAAACCCCACACCAACACACTCACACCACGCGCGCGCGCGCGACACAGGCACACACACACACAGCACACCACAGCACACACAACACTAGCCACACACACACACACACAATATATACTATATATATACAGAGCGTAAATAAGTAATGAATACTTGTAGAGTATAAGTAAACATGGTTAAGTATAAGCTGCGCTTTCAGCTAAACGTATAACACGGCCTGCTGGTAGCTCTGTACTAAGTTGGTTGCTACAGTTCGGGCAAATGACAAGTTTCCACTACGTATACAAAACTTCCACAGGTTCCGTAGCGAGCGCGAAACCAAGCAGTTTCGTACGTACTCGCGACTAAATTACCGCCATCGTCTGAACGACCACGTATAGCTATAACTCAGTTCGAAAACGCGTATCACTATCCCTGATCAAAATGAGTGGCGTTTCCTACGTAACTGTCGTGAATAGCTAATACGCCACGTATAGCGCGACGTGTGAAGACCGGCTATAGCCTATACGCCGTAATAACAATAAAGAAACAAAGCGCTGTCGACGGTCTTACGAGAAAATGTTAGTGTTAAGACTAATTCTTCGTTTACTGAGCAAACGGCCCCTTGACATCATCCTCTATACCTTGAACCAATAATCATAAAAAGTTTAAATGTGGCATAATTGGTGTGACATGTATAATGAATGACTTGTCACCAAAGCATGTCAAATTTGTTGGTTCGGAAATGAGGTTACGGCGGCCGTATAACTGGTACGCAAACAGCACACAGCACACAAGTTGTCTGCTTGCTCAAGGGGTCGTTGGTACGTAACAGGTACTAACAGATAATGTACCGAGGTACCATATATGATATACACAAGAGTGTACAGACTTGTAACTATAAAACAGAAAGTGTACGCCTAACCGGCTAACACTAACCCTAACCCTAACGCCTAACCCTAACCCGTAACCTCTAAACCCTAACCCTAACCTAAATAGCTCATATAAAAAATTTAAATC
>NW_014577084.1:194571-211217 GCF_000485595.1 Priapulus caudatus
AAACATAATACTAAACAACCTAAAACTGCCTCGGGTACATATCTGTAGTACCTGTTACGACAACGACCCTTCGTGCGTTGACTACATGCAATTTTGTAATGCCATAAACTATATTACACTATTTGTGTACAGCGACGTACGTAAATTCCAAAGCTACGTGTGAACGCTGTTTAACTCACCCGGTCGACAGTTCCACACGCTACCCTAACGTCGTGCAGCGAACGGGTAGCAGTCTAGGTTAGAGCGCTACAGTTTCGCAATTCGAATGCGTTCACACGACAAACAATACGCGGCCAGCGTGGTGCCGAATATACGCGGCTTAGTTGGCGCGGAATATGATTCCGCGCTAAGTAAGCCGGAGCAATCGCGGCTAAGCAAGCCGTGACTAAGCAAGCCGCGTATATTTTAGCGTGTGAACGCTTAAATACGGAACTAAAATCCTCGTGTGAACGCAGCTTATGCATACTTAATATATACGATCTTGATATGTATTAGATAAAGGCAATTAAACGGTACCAATCACCAATACAGATGCCAATATAGTTTTATATATTTATTCCACAGCAAGCTGTTGATACAAAATCTCTACATCAGTTTTTTAATTATTATTCTTACTTCAAGTTTATATTTTCATTACCTTGATGAAGTATGATGTTGTATCGGAAGCTTGATGTGGAATAAATATTTACAAACAAATATATAAAATATATCTCTATATTTTTTTTATTTTGATATATATATATATATATACATTCGGAAATGTCTATTACCCAAAATGATGCATAAAAGTGGATACCACGAGCCATATCCGAAGTTTAGGCTGACTGCATACTTTCCTCACATTTGATATGAAATTGGCAATGCGCAATCATAGTATTTACTCGCGCCTAAACAGACCTAGATATCAGTATTATTTTAGCCGAAAAAATGTACGCTGTTATTTTGTTTTAAATATGGAGTTTCACGTCATAGTAAATTATATTTTCTACGACACACGCGCGAATAACGTAATGAAAAGCTGAGCGACAGCAACAGTAAAGTAATTATACAACTCACCTGTCGCGATAGAACGATGAATAATAACGGTATCATGGCTCCACCTCCGGGTGCCTTCCTGTTGGAAACAAAGTCAATAGGTACGCGTCAAGCATGCACTCTTAAAACGATCATCTCACAAGTAAATCGAGAAACTAATAAATGAAGAGTAATTTAGTCTCACATGTCAGCGTACATAGTTAGCCGCAAAACTATTGCACGTAGATACGTGACGCGATTATTTATAAACTTGTATCTCGAAATGTATACAGAGGTAATTAACTTAGTGTAGAGACAGTGTTCCGGTCTCGCGAGAACAACAATCCCACGCTAGGTTTGTTGAGATATGTAATACTAACTTAAATGTAATACTACTTAACAATCTAATTTGACATGCAGATCGGTACACATATTGTTAGAAAGAATGTCGTGCGAGTGTTCTATGACATGTTAGTCTTACTAGATACATTTGGTGTTATGAAACGATAGCGGTAAGTATCAGAACGGTTGAGTAAATATGAAAACGGTTGGTAAAAACACGAAAAATCCCCACTTTAATATGACTGACCGAGATAGATAAAATAATAATGTATTCCATCGTTATGTAAGTAACATATGGGGGGGGGGTGCGCTGTGAACTTTTTCTATCTACGGTGTATGCTAGTGTTCAAAACAAGCGTTACGCTTACTGTATTGTAATACCCCCGTCACACTGGACGGCGACCATCCGCGACCGTACGGCGACCAGAAAATGTACAAAGTCGCCGGCAAACGCGAACACAACGCGAGAAAAAGTCCCAACAAATTACAAACTTGAAAAAAAAACCGCGCTCTTACCGCGAACTGTGCGATCATACCGCGTTCTCACGGCGCGCGCAGCCACGACCTCCATCCGCGCTTATGGCGTTTCAATTGAGATCTATGGGCTTGGCAACAGGCGATCACCGGCGTTCCACGGCGGCGCTCTCACCACGGCTCCAATGGGGTTCTTACCACGCTCTTCTACGTGATCGCGACTGCACGGCGACCCATCACGTCGCGTTTCTACCCACGTTCTCACGGGCGACTATGTAAGCTGGTCAGATTTTCGGAATTTTAACTGTATAGTTTTGTGGCGTTTCTGAAAGTAGAAACATCGAATGCGAAGAAAACCAAGCTACCAAGGCCGAGGCCGTGGCCGTGGCCGAAGACGATCGGCATGAAAAGATCAGGCAAGATCCGGACTGAGACATGATCCATGAATTCCGCCGTTGAAAAATGTTAACCATTTCGCAGCGTCTTTGGGCACGCGTTGTAGCTGCGCTGGTGTACTACGCTTATGGAAATGTTACGCACGCTGTCTCACGACCTTCGCGACCCCCCGGTTCTTCACGCGTTCCAGGTCAAGATCGCCGAACCTTGGCGTTTGTTTTGAAGCACTTGCTCAAAACAAACGACCGTGACCGCCGGCGACAATTGGCGACAATATGGCGACCAACACCGACGATGTCTGCGTTTCCCACCATACGCTTATACCGACGCTTATGGGCGATCTGGCGCCGCTCTGCTGCCCATTTTCCGTCGCGTAGCAGCGGCAGTAAGGACGCCACCCGGTTGACTGGGGGTATTAGGGTTATTAGTGATTACTGGCGATGTATTAGTTATAAATGCTTAATACTAGTTATTCGCGTAACTTATGTCGGCCTTTATACGCATAATTACAGACGTAGGTATCGCAAGACTACACAGAAAAAGTGAAAAACTGTCAGCGACCCGTTAATCGGTTCAATTGACTACGCGCCGATTTTGTTCCATATATGTCGACAACGACAGCGTTGAGGATGTTTTCCGCAGTCACGCTCCGATGTTGACGGCCGCCACGTGGATTCCTCTTTTCGTATCGCGCGAAAATTACATTATTATTCATACTTCGAATAAAACTGTTTGGCGGACCGCTGCTTAACGGATCGTCGTAATACAGTGGTCCGCCATGCCACTAGTCTCACCATTTTGCTGGCGATTGTGAAAGTCCGGCTAGATTTTACTTTCAACGTCACCAAAAAGAGATGTTGTAGGTAGCAGCGACGTCCTTTCCGTTTGTGTGCGATATCCGTTTTTACTAATATAGAACCTTAGTATATATTTTGAAATCACGGCAAAGATGAAACGATAGAAAAAGACTTCTGCAGTATCACAAACTGCATAACTTCTTATTCAATGCCCGGGAATCTTCTATTTTATAATTTTCGCTGCTAAATCGAGTCTCTCGCTCTATTAAGTCAATCATTTCTCAGTATTTGGTTGAGAATAATGAAGCGCGAAAAACGTTATGACACATATCCCATATGGAGATCGGAATAGCGCTTTTATGAGCTATACTATATGACAGCAGACCAATGATACACATTGTGCAATGTCGCGTAGCTGCTATTTAGATGAAAAACTGGCACGTCATCCATAATCAATATTTTTAAAAATTTTTACACACACCCACACATCACACATACACACGCTACACATACACTTAGATACACACACACACACACACCCACAGCACACACACACCACACGACACACACACACACACACACACACTTCATATATATATAAGATATTATACTATATATATATAAAAAATTAATATATATAATACCTATATATATTAATATATTATATATATTCAGAAGTAGATAAAGGATCCTATTTCTACTTCTGAATATATATATAACATTATTGACAAATGTCTTAAATTATTCAATTAACTAACAAAATGCTAAGAATATAACAAACGTGAGAATACATACCTCCGGTAGCACTTGGCTTAATGTACCTATTTCGTCGGAGCTTGCACGAGCAAATACCAGCACCCTCTTTACTTTCACTACCGGACTATGACACGATACATGCGTGGCCTAAGCTTCACCCGCCGCAACTTCGAAGTGAGTGTCGCCGAAATGGCTTGTCCGCGTTGTACGCTATCTTTCAAGCAGGAGGCAGGCGAAACTAAGCAGTTGTAACGCGAGAGTAAAACTAGAAATGATGGGAAATGTTGATATATGCTGGTTGCGATTCCAGCATATCCGCGGTAATTTACTAAACCATAGCCCAATCTATAGTAGCGGTTTCACTGACATTGTAAATACGATATAATACAAGCAGGTCATTGTTGGCCATGCCGCCAATTACTTCAGCCCACGCGGAGCGTAGTTTTAACAACAACGGGAAATTTCGTCGCGAACGGAACGAGAGAGCGGCCCTGCAGGTTCTGGTAATTGAGGAGCAAAGTCATCGACATTAATTTTCTATAGGAACATATCCTGTACATATATTACTGCTATATACCATAGCCCTATACATGCCCCCTCGACTAATTGCCAGTGAGCTATATACCTTTTTGCCTTATTTAAATGTTTTTGTTGACTACTTAGACTAGTGGTTAATTTGTTGGGTGTCATGTCGGTTCTGCTCGTCCCCCCCGCCCGTGCATCCGTCCTATCTATAAATCTATACTATCTATCTCCTCTCTCTCTCTCTCTCTCTCTCTCTCTCTGCTATATATACTATATATATATATATATGATATATATATATATATATATATAATATATATATATATTATACATCCGTCCGTCCGTCCGTCAGTCCGTCTCTTTCTCTCCCTCTCTCTCGCTCTCTTTCGCTCTCCTTCTCTCTTTCACTTCGCCTGCATGTCTCGTATCCCGCTTGCTCTATCTGTCTCTGGTCTCTCTCGCCACTCTCTTCTAAGCGCGCTCTCTCACTCGCTCTCTCTCTCTCTCTCTCTCTCTTACTTTCTCTATCGCTGTCGCTATTCCCCTTCTCTCCGTGTTTCTACCTATCTCTCTTATCTCTCAATCTTGCTGTGTGTGTGTGTGTGTGTGTGTGTGTGTGTGTGTGTGTGTGTGTGTGGTGTGTGTGTGTGCGCGTGCGTGCAGTGCGTGCGTGCGTGCGTGCGTGCAGTCGCGTCCGCGCTGCCGTTGCGTGCCGTGTGTGCGTGTGGCGTGTGCGTTGTGCGTGCGGGTTTTTTTCCACGATTAACAATAAAGATTGGATTTTCTTAAACTTGTATTACAACTGGCAAGGTTGGCAGCACTCTACGATCTTTATGCTGTTTTCGGCGCTATGTTTCTTCGTACGTATAGTTCACGCATACTGGCACTAGCAGGCACTGAATCAGCATGAAGCACGTAAGTACATGCACTTATAATCAGAGCATATAAAATCACCTGTGTTATATGCTCTGCTATAATCGACCATTATTTATTGATCGCGCGTGACGGTTAAAAGCATGAAAATATTATTGTTCTCGTGCGTGTAATTGTGCAATTCTGTCTGCGTTTTTTGTGTGTCGAACGGGCTTCCAACTATTTGACACTCGTTGGTTGGCACGTTTTAGGCCAGAGTCCTGAATCTTGAATCTGTGGTTCATTAGCATTAATAAAGTGTATGTTTTGTATGTGCCGAAAAACTCTTATAAGTAGCTTTTTATTATTTTTGTGTCATGCTTATTCAACCCTGCTACATAAGCACGCCCCAATACTGTTACATAACGATCCACATTGCGCATGATGCGCTATCTGCCACTCATATCATATAATCTATCTCTATATATATATTACATCAAGAAGAGCCAATAATACCTTAAACACGCAACACGCGTGCACACAACGGCACGCACGCAACGCACGCACGCACGCACGCACGCACGCACTCACACACGCAACGCCACGCACGCACGCAAGCACGACGACACACACACACACACACACACACACACACAACACACACACACACAGTCACATACACACACACACACAAACAAACAAACAAACAAGCACGCATGCACGCACGCATGCACGCACGCACGCGCAGACACACGCACGCACGCACGCACACGCACGCACACGCACGCACACGCGTGCAGTAGTCGAATTGATAACGCATCGGTCTCCTAAACTAAGGATTCTGGGTTCGAATCCGTCCTCGGGAAATGCTTTCTTTCTTTACTTTTTGACTGTTTACTTCTGCCACTTCACCGTTAATTTCAAAATTTAACATTTTTTACTACATTTAAAAGTTTAGTAAAAATCCAGAATAAGCTTTGGTAGATGATAATAATAGCGCAAACGGACGGGAATACTTCACGGAAGCCTATGTATGTTACAGATCAATTATTATTATATTTTTTATATAATTTTATTTTATTATTTTTTATTTTTTTATTTTTTTTATTAATGTCTTTTATCTTTTGATTTCTTATTATTTTTTTACTGTTTGGGATGGGATGGGATGGCATGGGATAGCATGCGATGGCATGGGATGCGATGGGATGCGATGGGATCCGATGGGATGGCGTGGCATGGGATGGCATGGCATGGAATGGCATGGCATGGGATGCGATGGCATGGCATGGGATGAGATGAGATGGGATGGGATGGGATGGGATGGCATGGAATGGCATGGAATGGGATGGATGCATGGATGCATAGATGGATGCATGGATAGATAGATAGTTCGCTTTTTTGGGTATTTTCCTTTCAACCAAGCGGTCACCAACTCAGTGTTTTATTTCCCGGGCAACGCCGGGTATCCCGCTAGTTATAGATAATGAGTGACACCTGGGCCACTTCAATTATTGACAATTACGGTTTCAGCTGGAATCCACGCCAGGTGGCGGTACTGCATACCCAGTACCCAGTACCCAGTAACAGATTCACTGCATTTTCCGTCGTCTCGTGTCGTGATATTCTTAGTCCATGCCTGTACTGATGTGTGTTGTTAATTCTTGCCTTCAGGTGGAGCCACTACACTGCAATGCATTCTACTACATAGATATTCTATATCGTGTGTATATTAGGATATTTATGTTCTACGACTGTTGGTCGAGCTATGGTATGGGGGTATTCACCAGAGAATTGCGTCTATAAACAGCAGGCCTGAATATGCATAACAATATGACTAACTTAAAGTACTTTAAATGTTCAGTGCACACACAATTAACATACACGTTTATTTATGCTAAATGACAACAAATACAAGCTGCTAATTTTACACGAAAGCTTTGTCAGCCGTTTGATACGCATTTTGCATAAATCTACAGGATGGGATTTCACGTAAGATTAACTGGAGAGTTTTACTATGGCACCATAATTCAGCAGAATTGTATCGTTTTGTATCGTTTCGTTATCGTGATCTACAACACTAGTCTGACTATTTATTATTTTTACGCGTCAATAACTCATCTCTCCTATGTGCAACATCTCAGTTACAACGCAGAATAGTAACTCTACTAATGCAGGGTATATTAAAGAAAATAATACACACAGCAAACTCTACATCCAACATCCAAACATACATCACAGTATATCTCTTTATGGTATATCTTTAGGGTATATCCCAGTAGGCCTACATTCTCTCAGGTCTACACATTCACGTCAAAACGATTTTTGACATGCACCAATTTTAAATAACATTAATTAATATTTTAATATTGACTTGTGTGTTATCGAAACCTAAAACATAATTATTGGCGTTTTTTTTCGTTCATACATCATAGTAGACGTTCAATCTTGGTGACGTTAAAATCAAGATGTTATGACTCATGTCGAGTTTGGTCGCCGATGTTTTTATCGGCGATCTGGCCGGTTTTTGACGTACGATATTCAAATCTTGTCGGCGACTAGGTCGTAACCTTAACGCGTCTAGAAATATCACCACCGGACGACTCGGACTCCGCGTATTAGCCACCGCACAATTGCCAGTCATTGTGCATTGTGGTTTGGAATGCCGTTGACAAGAGCGGAGGCGTCTGCGGCGCGACATCTCCACGCGGCACGCTGTGGCGGCGGTTTGGATTCCTCCCCTCGACGCGACACGCCCCCGTGACGTGTCTCTCTCTCTCTCTCGCTCTCTCGCTCGCTCGCTCTCTCTCGCTCTCTTTCGCTCTCGCTCTCGCTCTATCTCTCTCTTTCTCTCTCTCTCAGCGGCGTGACAGGTGTCGCGCGAGTGGTCATCGCGCCGTACACGCGCGCGCGCATCCACATCGGCCCAGTGACACAGTGCGCATGCGGCAAGGTGGGGCTCACTAGCTGCTGCCTTTCACCGCGTGGCACTAACCGTGACGACACAACGCCGCGTAATACTGGGCGGTGACCTTTTTTCTTCTTTTATTGACACAAGACGCGGTGTTAGCGTGCGGCAGGGCTGTGATGTCAGAGGTCGGAAAAGAGTGTTTGGTTTATCGTTCGCCAAGCGTGTGCAAGAGAGCTCGTGTATATCCGACAAAAACCTGAATAGGTTCAGTGGTGCGCGTACACCTTCGACCAGTATTCGTATACCTTTAGAATAATCTGCAGCGTCCCGATAAAATCTATACTGCTGTTTTGCCTAGAATTGTGCGTCCTGAAATACGCGTTCAGTTATTCGTCTTTCGTTGTTATTATTTCACAAATATATCCACGAAATGAAAAGTGTGGAGGATAATACATAATTCGGTTTATTATTTAGATACATATTATTTAATACTTACATTGAACCGTTATAATGCGATAATGGAATTTTACAAAATCGATGGCGTAAGATACGCGTTATAGCTGGGTAATTGAAAGTGTAATAGAAGTGTAACTGAAAGATTATAGCGAACAAAGAGAAGAAAACGAAGGTAATTTATGATCGCTTGATATATATCTGAATTTTGGTAATTGTGGGGCGCGTAATAGCCGGGTTGTACTGTACCATATAATTTAAAATTGTCAATGATGTAATTTACAGTAAATACCGTAAATAATAATACCTTATAAGTTATATTATATTAAGTATTAATTTGGATACAAGTATTTATTAACTATCGTAGGTAATATAAAGATTGTTGTCCGAAATTATATTCACCGGGGGTGTAAAAATATTTGCACGTGTTGACAGTAAAAGTCAAATATTAGGCAGTAATATATAATATATACTATATACTATAAAGTATTATTGCAACAGGACTGTTATATTACTGTTCGGTACGAAGTGCTTTCGCTTCTACCACTGTCACACACGTTCAACGACCCATGGTCCCTCACGCACGCACCATGTAGGGCCTAGTCTTTACTTGATAGATGATGGTTTGCTAATTTATTAAGGCATTCACTTGCTCGCTCCACAGTTTTGAACTTTATGGTGTGTTAGCACATAATTTTGATCGTTGTGCTAAGCAGCTTAGCTCTATTATTATATCTAGCAATTATTTTTGCTTACTTGGACTGATTCGAATTGAACTAGGGGCTTCATTATAAGATCAGAATACTGCCTATGGTATTTAACTAAAATACAGTTTTTAACCAAAATGTTACACGGCCGAGGTCACGACCTTGCCTCACCCAAATACCTGAATTATAATTTATTCTATCAGCTCGTGCCTAATAGCTCGGATAAGTAATCTCTATACGTGTTAATTCTCTCTTGGCTGAAAATATAGAGGGAAACCTGTGTTTTCTTTGACTTTGTGACATATATGTTCAGCATTATATTATATACTACAATAAATACCTGACCTTAAAAATCAAAACAAAAATCTGTTTTAATCTCTATAGTGTTCGATTCTGGCTCTATTGCCCGAAATATAGCTTAGAATTCCCCGAACCATTAGGTGGCTGCATTCATCTATGTGCGGCTGGTACGCTAGAAGATTACTAAGACAGCATAATAAACTATGTCGAACCGATCGCGACCAAGCACGAGGCTTCACGACCAATAATAATGCAGACACACGCGGTCACAGCGCCATCCCTCCATCAGTCCGTTACACACCTCGCAGCGATTTTTCTCTATACGAGCTGTTAAAATTAAACGCTCGAGCTAGCGCCTCGAATGCAAGTTTGATGATACTGTGTACAGCCTCGGGCGCTTAATTTTGGGACATTCAGGCAACATGTAAGTGTTGCATGCGAGAGCCGTGGGCAGTATATGGGTTGACAGCCAGGTGTACTAAATATCTACTTTTAATTCGAGACGACGTCCCATGAAAGTTTAGCAACTTCATACGTAAGCATTGCGAACAGGTCCCCGCAAACGATTTGCTTATTTGCGGTTATCGTCCTAGTAGGCCCTTGATGGTGCCATAGGTGGTCTCCCATTCTAAATTAGAATGGTAAGAGCAACCATACGAAGAGTATATTGGTATGTCTATACTAAAGTAATAATAGCAAAAGCGAGCTTGCGTAGAATTGGACATTCTAAGAGGCTCTTACATGTACAACTTTTGGATGAGCAGTTTGTCCTTTATTTGTGAATGAAACATGTTCGCTCATTTCTAACAACACTAACACTACACGTTTAATAAACGAGAAGTGACGGGAAATCGGAGTCTTTTAGAGTTGCCCCGTCCAACTACGGCCCGTATGTCACGGGTTAACTATGGGGGCAGCGCATGTCAGCAACTCACGTAGCGGTTGAACCTATAGTTTCGCTTTTACACTGCTGCTTCTGCAACTCCAGCGAAAATCGCTCACGTGAAACGATTTCAATTTCCCATGAACGAGAGAATGCGCGAGGAGTCGTTCGTTGATCCAGATTCTTTTATGGTCGGCTAGGTGCGTGTCAAAGGTTGCGGCGAGGGCAGCGAGTCATGAGATAGACACAGGTAGACATTCCAGGTGCGCTGTGATGACCTGTGACACCTTCGTTCGCACGTACAACGATCACGGCTGATCGCTGCATGCAGTCCGCACACATAACTCGTGGGAATCTGTCGCCGCAATATATGCACGTGTCTGGGACGACGAAACAAAGTGCATTGTTTCGTGGTCCGAGCGAAGATAACAGAGCAGTGCTTGTCATTGCCGCTTCCCGTCTGTTCACAGTGTGATTACCTAGATTAACGACTTTCCACCCCCTTCCAATTATGCTCTTAGTAGAACAGGAGACACATTTTCTGGTAGAGTGTGCATGCTTTTATTTAAATCGATCATATATATATATGGAATTCATCAATGATATTTTATTGTACGTCTTACTTAAGTCGCTTATTCAACACACGCGCACGCACACGCGCGCACAAACGCACGCACACGTACACATACACGCACACTCAGAACCCCAAAAAAACAAAGGATATTTCGATGAGCGTAAAATACAGCCAGTAAATTTCATCACCAACGCTACGTCGTGACAGGACGGAGGTCGATCTCAGAAACGGTAATGGCGCCGGCCCGGTTCTAAAAAAGTTGACAAAACATTCAGTGAACAAAAAATGCTACCGTCACAAGCAAACGGTCCTATGCGACAGAGGTCATATTTGCATTTACAATAATACGTGGCGAAGTGCAACTATCAGGAGCATGTCATATTTTGTCGACTTGCTCCAGTTCAACACGGAGCTATATAACGTAGACGGCACGCCCTCTAAGATCCATAAAACTCGTTTTTAACTGACGTTCATCGACCTTTTACCTCATATTGGCGACACACGTATAGAACAACCGTCCATGCATTGACGGTGGGGGGACAAGCGGTGTATCCGCTGAGTTCAGTTTATACACGCATATAGACGTCTATATACACACACGCGCGCGTGCACACGAGCAAACATATAGCGATTGTGATCACAGAGAAGAACGAGAAACAAGGTCACTGTCAATAGCGTACGGCGTACCGCGACTATGCACTAATTATTCATCAAACATTTATTTCACCTGCATGTGAAAGGGCTGACTGTGTTTGACACAATTCCTTTACAGAGGCTCGTATTTTATCAGGCGTGTGTGATTCGTTAAAAAACAACGATTCGTTTGATTTTACACATGGTTGAGTGGAAACAGTATCAATAAGATATGCGCCGGTGTATATTGTCACAGTTTCCACCCAGTTCTCGGATAATGTTTTAATAAATTTACCACTAGGCTAACCTACGACCCTAGCCAGACTAGTAAAGACTGTTCGAGACATTAATGCAACGGCATATTTAAACTATCTATGTTTATTGCAGTCAATAATTATATCAATTTGCTCCTGTTACACACGTCGCAACACGGCCCCATTGTCGAGATCCGTAACGACTACAGTGCGCAGGCGTGAACGAGGAACAGGATTTCTGCTCTACAAGACAGTACACACTTTCATTCAGCCATAGATATATAATCCGCATAAGTACTGTCATCGGGCGTGTTTCACAACGAGGGCGTCATGGACACTTCGTATAACCTCGTCTATATAGATATTAAAACATGGACGTAGTCACAGTCACTTGCATCATGCGTGTGATGAGCCCTATATACACAATTATTAGGTCAAATGAATGTATATACTTTCGCATTATTTGTCCTACGTTTCCCGACCTAGCTTGCCGTTATTTAATAACACAAAACACATCCGGATTGTCTCCGGATATCCATCATTGTCTATACAAATGCATCTTGTAACTACAATAATCACCCCTTCTGTGTGCGTCTGTGGGGATTAATGATTTCACACGGCGTATTCTCGAAAATTAGAAATTTCTCTTTCCTTCTTTGCCGTAGCTTAACTTCCTCATCGTCTGTCTCACTCGAACGCTTTCTTTCTCGTCTCATGTCATATTACATCTCTCGTCTCTCGTCTTTAGTGACTCCCTCTCTCCCTCTCTCACCTTCTTATCATTTTATCAGTCACGCCTGACGTCCCTCGTCTCTCGACCCCCCCCCTCTCTCTCGCTTTTAATTTCGTCTTGTCTCTCTCTCTCTCTAGGTATGTATGTATGTATGTATGTGTATATATATATATATATATATATATATATATATATATATGTATGTATGTATTATATATATATATAATCTCACCTTGTCTCTCACGCCTCTCGTTCTTCAAGATAATATTGGGTGAGAGAGGGAGAGAGAAAGGGACGAGCGACAAGACACGAATGATATGATAATATTATATCATTTCACGCGCAAACCCGTGGCAGCTTGCACGCGCTCACATATGCGTACCTTGATTACCAAATAGGAGTCGTTCCGGGTAGAGCTCTTTGCGGACAGAGTGAATGCATCACATAACTATTATAATGATTGCCTGTAGTCCAGGCACGTTGAGGGGCGATGCTTTGCTTCCTTTTCACAGTGCATGACTCTGAAAGTTGTAACATTGTATGATTGTATCACACGTGTGCGGTACACTCTGCTCCAGTAACAGCGGAAATCGTTGGCGCCGACAGCCAAATGCTGGCCCTTATGAAGTAGCCAGATTACATTGCAATTCGTTCCACTTCGTTCCCCCGCACAGCAGGCGTAATAGCACAGCACACATCACACAGAAACGTCTAAATAACGCATTGATGTGTGCATTTACCTGCCATGCGTAAACATTATGGCTCGCTAAAGTGTGTCATTGAATCGTGGGACGTTTCCTGGCGGAACGAGGGGAACACTCCGTGTTGCCGGTAAAAGCTTTCTAAAAATCTATTATTTTACAACCAGAAACAACAAGGGAACACACGGAACAAGAACAGAGTGGATGCCGGGGCCAAATTGTCATATTTTATATTCTTGCATAATTTTTTTTTATATAAAATCAGTGCTGCTACGGTTTAATCACGTAAGAATCGCTAAAAAAGAGGACGTTATTGCACTCGCGCCTAAGAAGTTACTTATCCAAAATAATGATCATGATAATAATAACAATAATAATAATTGTATTATCGCTGTTACTGCTATATAACATTATATTAGTCCAGGATCACTTTCTTGCTCTACTGTTTAGTACTTACAGCGTTCACCAACACGCTAAGCATGCAGGCATCGGAAGGATGTGTAGTAAGAAGCAAGCAATTAGCCAGCTACCTGCTCTACATAGGTGATCCGAAGTTGTTCACTAAAGAATAGTATGAGTTCAACCAGGTACTCACCATGGTCAAGTCGTTCAGCAACGATTACAAAATTGAGTTTGACTTGACCAACTGCTCGGCGGCTGCGTTCAAAAGGGGGCAGACTAGCGAAGAGGCGAAATGTCCAGTTGAACGGCAAATCTAGGAATGTTCTACAGTCTCGATCAGGGAAATGCCTACTAATTACATCGCATAGACAATAGCGATGCAAAGTATCCCTGTGCGAATAGTCGCTCCTCAGGGTACAGTAAATGAGACTAGGTAGACAATGTGGCGACAAATCACACAAGACATTTTCGAAACGTCATGTAAACGTCATGTACATCTTGAGGAATCCCAGGTTTTTCAAATAGCGGTAGAATCCAGTTTTTTGAAACCCTATATTTCAAAACAGCTTATAGGCGCAGTTATATCTATTAATTTATATTGTAATAGTCGCACTGCGCTGTCATTTCTTTTCTGCATATAACTGCATGCGTGCCCCCTGATTTGAAAAATGCGAAAACTATTTTACACGTACGAGTGTTAAGTAGACGGAGTTAGGCAAAAGGTTAAATTTCTAATTTCAAATGAGAGTTATCAACGGTGCAGGATAATGAAACTTTCATCCGTATGATCTACTCGAATTTCACGTCCAATGCGCGTGTATAAATAATCATTTTTATGTTATGCGTCAACTTTCTACCGCTGATAACCTTTGAATCTTCAGGCAGCAACTTGGGATAAAACCCCCGGTCTGCTGTGCACACACAACACGCATAGGCCTAATGTACCCAGCAAGTAAGCAGTAACAAAACAGTGTGGCAACTATAATTCAATTAGATTCTAACAAGTTCTTCAACACTACGTAGTGGAATATGGCTGTGGTCTTGTATAAACAAAGCAGTCAGGCGGAGCGAGTCAAACACTGTTATTCTATTTGTCGTTGGCGCAACGGATCTGTTATTTTGCTGCTTTCGGATATTTCGTCAGAGCTTTCTGTTTTTCTGAAGCGTCATATAGGCGGTTGGCGATGAGAGGGGGCCTAAATATTGGATATAAGGCGTGATTCGTTGAAAAATGCATCACACACGAGTCATAATACCAAGTTCAGAAAAAAAACGAAGAAATGCATTCGTGGACGAGAGAAGTTATAGAGACATTTTCAGTATATTCGCATTTCGAGTTCACATGTCGTTCTCTAGTTTATTATTACGTTTGTGTAACCTTAAGACAAACACGCCGAACAGAACATGGGGTTGCAGTCTAAAGTAGCCTATATATATATATATATGCTAGGAATTGTTACATAGCGTAAAACACTATTAATGCCTAAGCCTAGAAATTGTTCCATTTCGTACGTAGTTTTGTCACATATACTCACATATGCTTTAATTAATTACCATTCGAATTTCATCATGTCACTGACGTTTGCATTAGCATAACGTGATGTTACCTCTGTTACACCTATCACTGTGTGGGTCCTTTATCGGCAGGGACCATTATCTATGCAATGACCTAAATGTTCATCCTATCAAAGCTATATATGACATAGACTGAGATTTTCTAATCACTAGTCATTTCGTAGATCTATATGCGCGTTGAACCAACTGTTTATATGGTGCGTGCAAATTGATCTGTATAACTGGTTTTATTAACCACAACACAAGTAGGCCTACGTTACAAAAACGCTCTGTTGCATGACTCAGCAGTATCGAAGCGTGTTGTATGGTGAACGAAAATGTAACCAGCGTTTTTGTTTTCGCTAGCCTTATTATATTGTGTACATTTAACTATTTTTGTGTGTGTTTTAGATCTAATATAACTAAATTGTTTCTTTTAACTCCGCCATATGTGTGCGTGTCTATACAGCTGGCAAAGATACACAACAAGGTATAGAAACTGAGGCAGAGATAATTATATTTTCTTATCGATCCAATGAAAGGCCGAAGCGCAAGCACAACAGTTCTAAGGCGCTTAATTCGATCTGTGCCTTTGTCAGCTGTGTTTGCTTAAAGTATCAACCGCAAGTGTCATCTCTTCTCTCTGGCGTGTGCTGCTCTTCCCATGCACACAGCCATGCGGGAAGTGTCCGCTCAGTCATCGTGACTAATATGCTCTCCGTGTCGACTGGCGTTCGCCTGAAATAATGAGATTCAGTTCAATAAACCTTGAGACATACTTTCACTGCGATCCCGGAAAGGTGTCATAGGTGAGCGTATTCCGCAGTGACTGACCGGCGACTAGGAGGAGAATCATCGCCTCCGGTGAAATATCAAGACACGCGAGACATTCGCGCCTTCGCTCTTAACGTGGTCATTATTGCGCTACCAATAAGTATCACCCTGCACACACGTACGGTAGGTATACATACCTACCGAAAGATGTTTGCGCTTAGCAATGCTGGCGAGGAATTACGGGAGGAATACCCTAACCCTAACCCTAACCCTAACCCTAACCCTAACCCTAACCCTAACCCTAACCCTAACCCTAACCCTACCGAAAGATGTTTGCGCTTGGCAATGCTGGCGAGGAATTACGGAGGAATAGACATCATATACCTTATTATCTATACCTCATTATTGCCATTAACCACTGCTAATTTCCACACGAGCGGAACCACATCGTTTACGAAAATTCTCTCGAATGGCTTCAATGTATATATATATATGGGCGTCAATATAAAAGGCTCTCTCTCTCTCTCTCTCTCTCTCTCTCTCTCTCTCTCTCTCTCTCTCTCTTAACAGCTAGTGTTAACGTGGATTGACCGTGACAGGCATGTTCGAACATG
>NW_014577084.1:211227-217173 GCF_000485595.1 Priapulus caudatus
AACGGACGGGAACCCGAACCAACTTACCGTTTAACCGGTTAAAACGTTAACTTACTTACGTAACGTACGTCGTACTATAGTATATATATATATGGTCCGTCGAATATAAAGTACTCTCTCTCTCTCTCTCTCTCTCTCTCTCTCTCTCTCTCTCTCGCTGATTTAACAGCTAGTGTTAACGTGGATTGACCGTGACAGGCATGTTCGAACATGGCGATATAGGAGGTATCAGAATGTTTGCCTATTAGTTGTGATTGATACGCTACGGAACGATATAGCCTATATACCATACTTCCTCGCGTCTCAAGACGTGATTTTCTCTGCGGTCGTCATTCTATTTACAGTGATTCTGTTCATCACACCACCAACACAATAGTAAAATAAAAGTTATAAGCATCATTGCCAACGCACATGATGTTGCATGCGTGTTGCCGTAGCATTTCCTCGCACGCATCGGCCACATCAAATACACGCTATGTTAACAGAAACGCACTGTAAGGTCAACACACATATAACATTGGAAGTAACACGTTAATTTCATTCTCATCGGGTTCAGTTCTAGTCGGTTTGTTATGTGTGCTGCTAACCATATTTTACCCTGCAGATATGTCGCTCGGCAGCGCACGCTTCCGCGTAGGGCGTAAGGTAGCTATTACTTGCGCCCAAGAACAGTAATCGCTGGGTAGCTATAATACGCATGACTGCTGGCGGCGTTGCGAGCAGAAAGGAAGCAGCACAGGATTGTCTAGCCGCACGTGGAAGTGAATATTGATAGGCTGTGGCCAGTAAACCCACGCGTGAACCCGTGAGCGCGTGCAAATGACAGTGTTTTTACTTTCAAATGTATCCCTTATATATTAGTACATGCATGTACATCCGTTTTCTGAATAGCGGTTATTGTGTATCGCAAAGAAATATACGGACGATCGTTGGAACAATTCATCTATACTAGTTTCTCGCCAGTTCCATGATTTAACATTGTTGAGCCTGCGCATGTGAGTAAACATCGCGTGTTCCCTTTAAAAAATGTTATATTTCTAAATAATACAATAAATGTCTGTATAATGTATATACATATCGGATAGAACTATAATCGAAACTCGGTAATCGCTTGTAGTTTCATGTTCGTTAAGTTTCTTTCGGTTGGGTAGGTAAGAGGTAAACATACGTTCTTTCGATTGCCAGAAGCATGCGAACTGGATTGACAAACGCACGCAATGCGACGCACTCGCGATGCGCTGTTTCGACGTGGTCAGGTTTAATCACTTTCTATTCTGAATCAAGTATAAACACACTCGCGGAGTTCGCCATCAACCTTTTCCCGGCAGTAATAAGGCGAATAAAGGGTAAAAGTGATTCAACCGAGGAAGGGGGAGCGGGGAGCAGCAGCAGCAGGCCTACTATTCACACTGGCAGCACTCCCTCCCCCATTCACCACCGCTGCTAATTGCTTTGCCATTAACTGTTACGACCTTTAGCGTTTTCGTTTTCGGTTGACTCGCGCAAAGTAGTCGCGCGCGCGTTTCTGGAACGGCAATTCGTAATCACTTAGCTACTTTCGCTGTTTGCGAAATCGTGACGCTAATGTTTTCCGTCGATACACTGACACTGAGAATTACTCGGGCACTAAATTAACGACACCGTAATTGTCCCGTTCGTGTCGTATACGTACTCCATTAATCACTTTCACGCATTTCTCTAGTCGGACATGGGATTCCGTAATGGAACGTTCACTTGGCATAGAGACACGAATTTAAGCGCGTTCGCTAACATTGCGATATTCGTGTTACGTATTGCCATGCTTTATAAATAAATGATGGCGATAAAACCACATAATTCGAGCAAGGTGGCTATACATATAAGCAAGAGCTAATAATACCTATTATTATAGGTATTATTAGACATTGATCTCAGCTGGCCCACCTTCCCTGCGACTGAGCTACTCCTGCTACTTCCTCAATTGCTAATAATTATATGCATAATTACTTGCACATGCTTAAATACGTACGTGTTAAATCTCGTGCTTGTCCCATCTCAGCCGATGAAAAGCTGTGTGCGTGACACCATAACCAACTGCAAAAAGAAGCCTATCGGAACTCGATGCCATTTTACAGAAGTACGTTCACTAGACCTAAACAATATGCGAAAACACGATATAATAAACTGACATCGACTGACACGCAATTTTTAATTAGGACGTGGAATAACGCGTGCTTCCGTACATTAGCGCGAATATATCTACACGGCACGCTATATTTAAAATTTACACCAACAAATTGTTCGGCATTCGGGTAGAGCTTTCTTTACGTTGGCGATATCAATTCGATAGAGACTCGGATAGCGATAGCACGACCACAGCCCAAGGGCATCCGTGCCAAACACATCTATCGCGTCAGCTATTCAACCAGTTTTGTACTACGTGAGGATTATGCGTATCTCACTTATTGCGAGCTCAGAGTACAGTGTTGCGATGTAGACCATTAACCTGGCACACTGCGAGATGTCATCGCCTTCAATTCCCTCATCTGGTTTTTAACTGTTATAGTTCTTCAATCTTCAGTTGTTTATATGAAAGCAAGAGTTAACGAGATGGAAACGAATTATCTGTTGGTGTATGTGCAGCTGTTGTTCAATGAATCATTACTTGCAGAATAAGCTTACGCTTGGCGCACACGTGATTAATTTTATTCAGTGAAATACTTTAATAAAGTTCTATCGCGTTATATTTTACAAATCAAAATCCACGTTCTTTGTGTCTATTTCAACCCTGCATATGCCTTAACAATTGGTTTATGGTTTTCATTGTTGCACCCTATTGAAAATTATAAATCCATAAATTACGGAGTAATGTCGTGATATTTCCTGGCTTATTTTACGAGTATGAGTCCAGTGCTTATAGCAACGCAATAAAGGTCACCTGGTGAGACCTTATTTATCTTTTATGCGAACGTATCAAAACCCTACCATATGCAATATCACCTGCAGTCACGATTGACACTATATTGGAGTACCTAGCGTACCCCAATATAGTGTCAATCGTTACTGCAGATGATATTGCATATGGTAGGGTTTTGATACGTTCGCATAAAAGATTTGAAACAACGACGGATACTCCACTGATGCATTACATTATGTAATCTAACAGAAAATGTGTTTTACCATTCCACCACACTTGGTCACGGCGGACGACACAAGTATTTCATAAGAGCTAACTGATAATCGAGTCGAAGAAAAACGAAGAAATTTCGCGCGTTCAACGAGATCACAAGAATATCAAGTATTTTATAGCGATCGTTATGTATACACGTAATTTCACACGGACTAGTCCCTCTCCCGTCCATTCCGCATAGCGAGATGTTCGTGTTGCAGAACATTACGTATACCGCTGTCGTTTCTGTCGCCACGACGCAGTCAGCGCGCTAACGATACCATCGGGATGGCATCCAAAGAATTCGTCTTTGCCTGTTTGCACACATGCAAATCCCGCACAGGAAGAACACGCCATGCGGCTTTCTCACGAAGGTGGACATTTGCTTGCGTAACGTTGAGTAACGCCGGACCAATAAGGAAGCTGCGCAGGTTCTAAGCTCGCCATACCCACGACGGCAATGCGGAAGTGCGCACGCAGCCGTGCACCGCCGCGGTCCGCCGTCCGCTGTCGATCCAGGCAGCAGACGTAATAACTATGCTACTAAGCCACTCTTGCTCTCGGATACAGCCCGGTAAATGCCTCGTGCTTTTCTAGTGGTGCCGAAGCGGACGATAAACGATGCTATTAGAAAACAAGTTAGCTGAAGTCAAGAACAAAAGACTTTATGGTCTGACGAAACAATACCAAACGGCGTAGCACGCTATACTTGTTTCGTACCGCGCGTGTGTGTGTGTGTGTGTGCGTGTGCGTGTGCGTGTGCGTGTACGTGTGCGTGTGCGTGTGCGTGTGCGTGTGCGTGTGCGTGTGCGTGTGCGTGTGCGTGTGCGTGTGCGTGTGCGTGTGCGTGTGCGTGTGCGTGTGCGTGTGCTTTTCATCCAATATACATGCATTTTTCCACTGAAATAATCACACCATTAGATTCTGCAAGACAAAAAGCATATAAAAAGACACTTTATTCATGTTTTTGTGTCAAATAATTACGAAGATGGAACAATTAGTAGATATTGAGAATCGTGCGGCGCCATTTTGGATTTTCCATTGTTACGGCCGTTACGGAAAAGAATTACCATGGCACTTTATCTAAAATCATTTAGTATACCCTTAACTTTATTCATGCCAATTTTTGTGCTTTTACAACAAAACCCACAATTTTTTCATATATCTGCCCTGACTATATCACTTGACGAGCCTTGTTCATGCTCATTTCCCACTACAAAACATGCAAAAAAGTGCAAAATATTCAAAGACTCATAAAAAAATTTCCCCAAAGCGGATTTTTGCGGATTTTGGATATGTTGTTCTATGACACATCTTGCATGCTCATCTAATGTAAATCGTCTTTATACCATTTATTTCCGGGTTAAAATGCTCTACTAGCATGCAGACTATATATGTGTGTATATATATGTGTGTGTTGGATGTGTGTGTGTGTGTGTGTGTGTGTGTGTGTGTGTGTGTGTGTGTGTGTGTGTGTGTGTGTGTTGTGTGTGTGTGTGTGTGTGTGTGTGTGTGTGTGTTGGATGTGTGTGTGGGGGGGGGCGAGTGTGTGCGTTTGCGAGCACGTGTGCGGTTATACTTGCGTGGAGGCGCGCGTGGTGCTTACGTGCGTATGAGCATGCACGTGTGTGATACCATTTTAATTTACCATAAATTTAAATAATACAAATCAGATCATACATGAAAATCTGGATGATGTAACATTTTACATATAATGTGAATAAAAAGTAGGCTACTGTTATCGAGTAATGCCTTATAGTAGAATGAATAATTTCACAAATTACATTAGCACAATATCTCGCATATGCAATTCTATTAATTGGTATGAATTTGGTTGATTACATATATAATAAAAATCGTCCCTTAACACACACTTGTCTGTCATGACTCTATATATAATATTTATCCTCTCAACTGGGATGGCATTAGTCTAGAGTTGTTGTTAGTTCATTCATCATCCGCAATCACACGATTCTAGACAAGCGTACTGCGAGGTGTCATGGGCTTGCATGCGGTTAATTATACACGTGCGGTCGTACCGCGGTGTTCCAGCTCCTTGACATTTGGCTTATGCTAATTTACACAATGTAGCCTACATGGCCTTTTAGGTCATCGAACATCACAACGATCTGTCACATATACGGGTATAACCCCAAAGTAGTCCCACGACATCGCCATATAAGTTCGTTCTATCGCGTGTTGGTTACATTTAAACGCATCTAACTCTTAAAATGATATTGGTTTTGAATTGAGAAAACAGCATGCGATATGAAAACAGACAGACAGCAGCTACCGTATGATGAAAACGGGCTGGTCTTCACTTATACAGGACATCACCTATACCACCACGCATTCCAAGTTTATTACCGTGCATGTGTTGGAAAATGTTACGTGTAATACCGAGGAATTTTGCTTGATTTTACAAAAAAAATCACAGTGATTGGAAGTTTGCATACGGTACCTAGCGTGTCAGTGCTGGCAGTGTGCGACTAGCATCGCAGTGGCAACATCTTTAAAGCAGGAATCGCTTTAATACGTGCCCACTGATGATAATATATTATTACAAGAGTTAGGGCTTCATCGCACTCAAGAATAATGATCTGTTCTAACACAGCGCTGTTTCCTGATTTTGCCTGAACTCACACTTATTCTCAAAATAATCTATAAATTAACTAACAAACACACACACACGCACACGCACACACACACACACACACATACGCGCGCGCGCGCGCACACACACACACACACACACACACACACACACACACACACGCACGCACGCACGCACGCACGCA
>NW_014577084.1:222574-227224 GCF_000485595.1 Priapulus caudatus
TTTATTTTTTTATTTTTTTATTTTAATTTTAATTGGGGGGGTCCTAGGGCCCCCAGGACCTCCCCCCCCCTGGCTACGCGCTTGTGGTGGTGGTGTTGTTGCAATTAGTATCCGGACATTTCGCCTTCATATGCCGTGATCTCAGAATCAGTAAACACCTTTCAGTATCTTTTTCCTGCTTGAATTTTGACGCATTAACAACTCGGCGTTATCCTCTATAATGCCTGTAACTATTATTACGAACCACGCATACATTCTGTAATGCCCGTATCGGCACAAGCGACTCGATCTGGTAATGCGATAGCTAAGCAGAAGTGAGAGCTAACCCCGAGACACCGACTGTCCTCGCGATGTCCATCTTTTGTGCTCTGGCCGTAATCTCGTATTCCTGCCATTATTTGGAGCGCTTGTGCAGGCAGGAGGTGGCTCTATTGTTGTGTCCGGTCATGGCAACCCTCCCATGTTGGCACGGTTGTGTATGGCTGCGACAGTACGCTGCGCTTGCCGCATCGCTAGTCCCGTCGTCTGTCTTCCGTGCACGGGTCGGTATGCGCAAGCTGCGCTATAAAAGCCAAGGCCCGCTGGTTCAGGCCACAGTTCAAGTTCGGTCGGCAGCAGGATTAGTTTGGCTACATATACAACGAGTGTACAAGATATAGCACAGGTAAGTACGTCGATTGGTGATGATGTGTTGTGCAAATGGACATAGCGTCATACGCGGACCAAGTCTAAAGAAGCGAGTGTTCCGCTAGAATCAGAGACGGGCTATATCTACGGAAAATCAAGACGTACGCGTGCTCTGCGCTTCTAGTTTACAGAGAACACTGCGAGCTCAGTTGGAGAGGCAGCAGGGTTTGATATAGGACTGCATTGTATCTTAGGCAGCTCATCGAAACGTTAACGATTTTCAGCAGTTCAGTTTTTCATATCTATACCCACAATTATCATCGGTATGACATTTGTTAGAATATACGCTTGTGAAAACCGACATAGTTTCCTATACGATTTATAAAAAAGATCTAGTAAAATCGTGTTTATCTAAACGCATCATAACGTCGTCGACTGTCAGCCTCTTCTAGGTTAAGCAAATACGTCGGCATGGCTGCGGTTAGCACGTGTGTCAGCGCGCTGGTGCACGCTATGGTACGTGCACGCGCAGCAGCTATTGCTTTTGTTGCCGATAGCGCGCTACCGGTCTTCCGGGTTCATAACAGCCGGCCGCTGCGTTGAAAACATTGCTCCGGCGTGATAAGTAGATATCGGCGGTATGAGTCGAATTCGAATTGCAACTGTACGTGTGCACGGGTTAGCATAGCGATGCGTTACACTAGCTCGATCTGCGATTGACTTACTGTTGTAGTAGTCGATGTTCGTTGATTTTTTTTTTAGTCAGTTGTTGA
Source organism: Priapulus caudatus (assembly GCF_000485595.1). NCBI lineage: Eukaryota > Metazoa > Priapulida > Priapulimorpha > Priapulimorphida > Priapulidae > Priapulus > Priapulus caudatus. The sequence continues at coordinate 223,975 of NW_014577084.1, forward strand.
ATTTCACTGTCCGCTGCAAGCGGTATACTATTGAGCGCAGCGGCATTACACTGCATTCGAAACTACAATGTATTGTTATTTTTATTACAGTGTTACATTCCGTGAAGAGCGAGATGACGAAGATTTTGGCAGCCCTGGTGCTGTGCTCGGTAAGTGATCAATCTTTCCGTTTTAAACTGGACACAACGTCGAATTATAATAATTGAGCATGCAATGCCACGTGTCCGGTATCATTGGCATGCGAGTGTATTTTGGTTTCGTTAATTTATTTGTTACCTAAATGCTTTTCTAAACTTCTGCTCTGAGATTGCGCAGAGCAATAAATTGAGTGAATTAAATAAATGGCTTATCAAATGATTAGGTAAATATCAAGATCACATAAGTCACCTAACCATTCATAGATTTCGTTGAATAGTCTTTACTTACCAACGGCACTTCTTGGCTACTGCAGATAGCGGCCCTAGCACACAGTGAGGGTTACGGATATAAACCGTCATATTACTACGGCTTCCTCCACAAACACACAACGACGACGCACTCGCCATACGTCTACTTCAAAAGACACACCATCCCTTACGAAGACCTGTACGAATCAACCTACACTGACCATTACGTCTTCCATACCCCTAGTCCTTGTTACGGCTACCACTGCGATGGAGGATATGGTGGCGGTGGCGGTGACTATGGTGGTGACTATGGGGGTGGCGTAGGAGTTGGAGGTGGATATTCTAGCGGCGGTAGCGGTGGCGGAGGTGGATATTCTAGCGGCGGTAGCGGTGGCGGAGGAGGCTACGGCAATGACATCAGCGGTGGCTACGGTAGCCAGAAAGGCTACGAGGCCAGATTGGCCAACACTGGTAGTAGCAACGATGGTTACGCAGACTATGGTAAAAACAGCGGCGGCTATGGCAACACCAACAACAACGACGGCGGCTATGGCACCACCAACAACAACAACAACAACAACGACTATGGCAGCAACAACAACAACAACAACAAAGGATATGGTGATAACGGCAAGAGCGAGGCCTATGCTGACTACGGTCCCAGCGGAGGTCACGGCGGTGACAACAACAACAACAACCAGGGAGGCTATGGCAGCAAAGACAATGGCGGCTATGGCGACAACAATAACGGCGGCTATGGCAGCAGCGACAATAGCGGCTATGGCGGCAACAAAGATGGCGGCTATGGCGGCATATATATATATGACCATTATACGTATTCCGGTAATAGATATATGGGATATCATAAGCTCTTAAGCCGTCAGGTGTGCATTGAGTTCGAGGTTAAGGTTTTCGGTGACCTTACAATCACGGCTGCCGTATTGTGAATTTTAGTAGGTTGACCTCATTCATTTGTCGAAAACTTTTATTATCAGGCAATATTATATATATATATCGATTATAATCTGTTGAATTGTTAAACTCAAATTAACCAAAGCGGTATAAAAGAAAAGAAAAAGTGGGAAGCTTAAAATGTAGGTAAAGAAACAATACTTGGATATGAGAATGTAAAATGGAGTTGAATTATATGCCTATTAGAGCCTAAGTGTGTACGCGGTACACATCCTAGATACTTATGCCGCAGAAATCTGCTCCCTACGAATCCCCAGGAACTTCGCTGGCATTACCAAATCTGTACCCGGTTCAGTGATGATCCGCAAGAATGTCATATTACAAAATTTATATCACGTATATTATTATGTTATTGTGCCTTTGTTCGATCGTAAATGAAGGTTATATAGCAACTTTGAACCCTTGAAATATTATTATTACTATGCGACCTGTCCCTAAAAAACAACGGACATGTGTACCTTTCCTTTGAATTACCTATAATTAATATTAAGAATTAAGTAAATAATGAACCGTAAAGCAAAAAGCTCACACCGCAAATTACAAGCAAGACGCGTCACATGAGTGTTTTCACATTATCATATTTTCGCTATACTGTTTAAACAGAGTGAAATGAGTTGAAAAAATTCTTTACAACCCACATACTACTTCGCTTTCTAAATGATTGTCGAGTCAGAATACGGTGGCAATAGACACTTACCACATTATCGCAATCTGTACCCACGTAATACATGCATGTTCTCATAACAAGAGAGCGTTGTTATTAATCACGATGATAACTGAATACCAGTTTTTGTTACGTAACGCGTTTGTAGTATACATGAATCAAGTTCCCTTTCCGTGTGAGCTAATAATCCTCCTTGCACTCGACACGATGACATTTTTGTGGTGTACTTTTAATTACAAGTCATTTTGTGTCAAATATAATTAGTACATCGCAGAAATAATAACACGTGTATTTATTAAACAGTTACAAATGTAATTATTGTTGTAATAATGATATTATTATTATTATCATCATCATTATTATCATCATCATCATCATCACTAGGGTAGTAGTATTGCAAATGCTGTAGTAGGATCCACATGCTGTCGTGATGATATACCACAGATTTTAACAACAGATACATTGGGAAACTGAGGTACTGCAAGTGTTCTAACTAATAATAACATAAAAACATGAAATGTTTGACTGGAAATTAGAAAATCATTACGTTGAATAATTTTTAGTAGCAAAATCCACATTTTCCACAAGTGAATAAAGCTATAAATTAAGTGAATATGTGTTAGATTGTAAATAGCAACAAAATCCCAATACTCAAAATAGATTTTCAGTGAAGATGCACTAAAAGTATATACTACCCCATGGCGCTCTCCTTAGCCAAAAAGCTTAGACAGCTAAGAAATTATTTTGGGGGCTAACATATAGTTTTCTACAAAAATTTACACAATAGAAGAAAAGGTAACATTAAACAATACTAGGAAAAGATTTTAACTCTAGGTAGCAGGTATCCACATGGGGAATAGTAGCATATATCCACATATTGAAATTCTAGATTTTAGAGCATATTTAGTTGAATAAAATATAAATACTGTTATTTCATTTAGAGAAACATCAGGTGCGATTCGCACACTTAAATTTTTATAAATAGTGACCTATTGCTTTATTTGTCCAATGTAAAGTTTTCCCACCAAAAGTAATGATCATCTATTTATACATATAGTAGCAAATATCCACAAGTTATTTATCATAAATGTGGATATTTATTACTGATGTTCTTTGGTTCTGGTTTTCGTTTTAATTTAGGTGCTCGCTCTCGCACTCTCTCTCTCTCTTTCTCTCTCTCTCTCTCTCTCTCTCTCTCTCTCTCTCTTTCTCTCTCTCTTTCTCGCTC
>NW_014577084.1:227249-245748 GCF_000485595.1 Priapulus caudatus
GTTCTTCGCTCGCCTCTCCCTCTCTTCCCTCCTCCCCGGTCTCTCGCTCGCTCTCTCTCGGCCTCGCTGCGCTCTCTCTCTCGCTCTCGTTCTCGCGCTCTCTCTCTCTCTCTCTCTCATTCGCCTCTCTCTCTCTCTCTCTCCTTTGCTCCTCTCCTCTCTCTCTCTCTCTCTCTCTCTCTTGCTCGCTCTCTCTCTCACTCTTTCTCGCTATCTCTCACTCTCTCGCTCTCGTTCTCTCGCTCTCGTTCTCTCTTCTGCGCGCTCTATCTCTCTCTCTTTCTCTCTCGCTCGATCTCTCTCTCTCTCTCTCTTTCTCTCTCGCTCTCGCTCACTTTCTCTCTCGCTCGCTCTCTCTCACTTCTCTCGCCTCTCCTCTCCTCTCTCGCCCTCGTCTCTCGCTCTCTGTTCTCTCGCTCTCGTTCTCTCTTCCGCGCTCTCTTCTCCCCTCTCTTTCTCTCTGGCCTTCCGCCTTCCTGCCCTTCTTGATTCCCTTCCTTTATCTCTCTCTCTCTTCCTCTCGTCTCTCTTTCTCTCTCGCTCTCTCTCTCTTTCTCTCTCGCCTCTCTCTCTCTCTTTTTTCTCTCTCGCTTACTCTCTCTCTTTTCTCTCTTGCTCTTGCCCTCTTTTTCTTTCTCGCTCTCTCTCTCTTTTTTTCTCTCGCTCACACTCGCTCTCGTTCTCTCTCTGCGCGCGCGCTCGCTCTCTCGCTCTCTCTCTCTCGCCTGTTATTCTCTCTTCTCGCTCGTCTCTTCTCGCTCTCTTCTCCCTCTCTCTCCCTCTCCCTCTCTTCCCTCGCCTCGCGCGCCCCTCTCTCTCTCTTGCTCTCTTCTAACTCTCTCTCTCACTCTCCGCTCTCTTCTCTCTCTCTTCGCAATCTCTCTCTCTCTCTCTCTCTCTCTCTCTCGCTCTCACTCGCTCTCTCTCACTCTCGCGCGCGCGCTCTCTCTATCTCTCTCTCTCTCTCTCTCTCTCTCTCTCTCTCTCTCTTTGCTCGCCCTCTCTCTTCACTCTTCTCGCTCTTCTCTCACTCTCTCGCTCTCGTTATCTCCCCGCTCTCTCTCTTCTCTCTCTCTCTCTCTCTCTCTCTCTTCTCTCTCGCTCGATCTCCTCTCTCTCGCTTTCTCTCTCGCTCTCTCTCTCTCCTCTCTCTCTCTCTCTCTTTCTCTCTCGCTCTCTCTCTCTCTCTCTCTCTTTCTCTCTCGCCTTCTATCCTTTTCTCTTTCGCTTCTCTCTCTCTCTTTCTCTGTCGCTCACACTCACCTTCTCGTTCTCTCTCTCCTCGCGCGCTGCTCGCTCGCTCTCCCTCTTCTCTCTCTCTCTTCTCTCTCTTTTTGCTGTCGTTCTCTCTCTCTCGCGTGCGCTCGCTCGTTCTCTCTCCCTCTCTCTCTCGCTCTCTCTCACACTCTCTCGCTCTCGCTCGCTCGCGATCTCTCTCGCTCTCGCGATCTTTTTCTCTCTCTCTCTCTCTCTCTCTCTTTCTCTCTCGCTCTCTCTCTCTCTCCTCGTTCTCTTGCTCTCTCTCTCTTTCCTCTCGTTCTCCCTCTCTCTCTCGCGTGCGCTCGCTCGCTCGCTTCTCTTCTCTCTCTCTCGCTCTTGCTCTCGTACTATTTTCTCTCTCTCTCTTTCTCTCTTTCTCTCTCTTCTCGTCTCTCTCTCTCTCTCTCTCGGCTTACACACTGCTCTCTCTCTCTCTCGCGCGCTCTCTCTCACACCCACTGTCTTTCTCTCTCCGCTCTCTCTCGCTCTCTCTGACGCGCTCTCGCTCTCTCTCTCTCTCTCTCTCTCTCTCTCTCTCTTTATTATATTATGATGTATTATATTATATTACTTAGGTTCTTTGCTTCTGGTTTCGTTTTTTAATTTAGGGAACTAGTATTACATTTCACTATTCTATGAAGCAATATTATTTCGCATTATGTCAGATTATATAACTTCTCAGCCCAATGAACAGTGGAATCATTCAAATTAAAAGATTGATATTGCAAAAATGTTCAAGCAGTTCTACAATGTAAATAATTAACTTAAAAAATTTTGCATTTATCTTTCAGATATAACACGTTTTAGAAGGAAAGCAGAGGCTTAATGAATCTCTGTGTCAGAAAATTCCGTTGTTTTTGTTGAAAGAAACCATTGTTCAAACAGCGTCTCTTAGCCAACTAATTCTTGGCTAACCAATGAGATCATAAGAAATGCGAGTAGCAAAATCCACATTTAGCTAGCAGAAAATCCACAATTAGAGCCAATCCACTTAGTAGCAATATTATCCACAAAACAAGGCCAGAAATCCACAACCATTCTAATCATCATCATTCATACCTCATCAAGAATAATAATCACATAATCATCATCAATTATCATGTGTTGTTTTTGTTGTTGTTCGTTGTTGTTGTTGGTCCTTGGTTGGCGTGTGGTGGGGGTGCGTGGTGTCGTGTGGTAGCTGTGGCGGGGTGGCGGCCGCTGGTGGTCGTGTCAAGGGCGTAGCAGGATATTTGGATGTGGGAGGGGGCGTCCTCGAGCGATAACAAGGGTCGGGTGGCGTCTGAATTTTTTTTTTTCTTAAATTAAACAAGTAAGTGCTTTAAAATCAATTTAGACGCTGTTTTGGTTGACAATGACTATTTTCTCTGGCAGCTCATACAACGACAGCCTAACCCGACCATGCTGTGCTGACCTAACGTCAATATACACAGGATAATTTTGAAATTGCTTTCAAACTACAAAAATACAAATTATTTTTTGTTTTTTTTTATTTTTGATTTTATAATTGGGCGGGTCCTAGGGCCCCAGGACTCCCCCCCTGGCTACGCTGCTTGTCGTGCGTGGTGTTGTTGCCAATTAGGTATCCGGACATTTCGCCTTCATATGCGTGATCTCAGAATCAGTAAACACCTTTCAGTATCTTTTTCCTGCTTGAATTTTGACGCATTAAACAACTCGGGTTATCCTCTAAATGCCTGTAACTATTATTACGAACACGGCATACATTCTGTAAGTGCCGTATCGGCACAAGCCGACTCGATCTGCGTATGCGATAGCTAAGCCAGAATGAGAGCTAACCCGAGACACGACTGTCCTCGCCGATGTCCATACTTTTGTGCTCTGCGTATAATCTCGTATTCCTGCATTATTTGCGAGCGCTTGTGCATGCAGGAGTGGCTCTATTGTTGCTGTCCGGTATGAACCCTCCATGCTTGGCGACGGTTTGTGCTATGGCTGCGACAGATACGCTGCGCTTGCCGCCCATGCGGCATAGTCCCGTCGTCTGTCTTCGTTGGCACGGGTCGGTATGCGCAAGCTGCCGCATAGAAAGCCAAGGCCGCTGTTTTCAGGCACATGTTCAAGTTCGGGTCGGCCAGCCACGGATTCAGTTTGGCTACCATATACAACGAGGTGCCTACAAGTATAGCCACAGGTAAGTACGTCGATTGGTGATGATGTGTTGCTGCAGACATGCGACATAGCGTCATACGGCCGACCAATCTAAAGACGCGAGCTGTTCCTCGCTAGAATCAGAGGACGGGCTATATCTATACGGGAAAATCAAGACTACGCGTGCTCTGCGCCTCTAGTTTACAGAGAACACTGCGCAGCTCAGTTGGAGATGGCAGCAGGGTTTGATATAGGACTGGCATCGTATCTTAGGCAGCTCATCGAAACGTTAAACGATTTTCAGAGTTCAGGTTTCATATCTATACCCACATTCATCATCGGGTATGACATTTGTCTAGAATATACGCTTGTGAAAAACCACATGAGTTTCATATACGCATTTATAAAGAAGATCTATAAAATCAGTGGTTTATCTAAACGCCATCCATAACGCTCGGTCGCACTGTCAGCCTCTTCTTAGGCTTAAGCAAATACGTCGCGCATGGTCGGTTAGCACGTGTGTCAGCCGCGCTGCGTGCCACGCTATGGTACGTGCACGCGCGCACAGCTATTGCTTTTCGTTGCGATAGCGCGCTACCGCCGTCTTCCGGGTTATAACAGCCGCGCCCTGCGTGAAAACATTGCCTCCGGCGTGATAAGTAGATATCGGCGGCTATGAGTCGAATTCCGAATGCAAACATTGTACGTGCTGCACGGGTTAGCCATAGCGAGCGTTACACTAGGCCTCGATCTGCGATTTTGATTACTGTTGTAGTAGTAGATGTTCGTTGGATTTTTTTTTTAGTCAGTGTTGGAATCTTCACTGTCCGCTGCAAGCGGTTGGCCTCGTTATCACTTGAATTTTCTGAGCGCGCGCCCGTCATCGGCTCTAGCCGGCATTTACTTACTCATCCTGCATCTTCAGCCAACTACGTACAATGGGTATTCGCTTACTTTTGTGCTCTTTTTATACAGTGTTACACTTCCCTCCCGGTGCTCTTTCAGAAGAGACATGTGATGACGGAACGTTTTGGCAAGGCTATGGTGCGCTTCCGTCGCGCTCGGTAACCGTGCTCATCCATCTATTCCGTTTTAACTGGACAACAACCGTCGAATATATATAATAATTGAGCATCAATGCCCACGTGTCCCGTCCGCTCAACCCAGCCCCACATCGTATTGGGCATTCGCCCCGCCCGTGCGCGCGCCCGGACGGCTGTCCGCCCCTGCGACGTCTTGGTGTATTTGCGTTTCCGGTTAATTTATTTCGTTTACCTAATATGCTCTTTTCTAAACTTCGGCTCGTGAGATTGCGCCCGAGCAATAAATTTGCAGTGTCAATTAAATAAATGGCTTTACCAAATGATTAGCCGCGTAAATATCAAGTAATCACATAAGTCAGCCTAACCCATTCATAGATTTCGTTGAATACAGTCTTTACTTCACCAACGGAAACTTCTGGCTACTGCAGATAGCGCGCGGCCCTAGCACACAGTGAGGGGGCTGTACGGAATATAACCGTCACTATTACTACGGCCTATCCTCCACAAACACACCCAACGACGATCGCACTCGCCATACCCGTCTCTACTTCAAAAGACACACCAGCATCCCTTACGAAGACCGTACGAATCAAGCCGTACACTGACCATACGTCTTCATACCCCTAGTCCTCCCGATGTTACGGGCACCAGCGATGCGAGAGGATATGGTGGCACGGTGGCGCCGCGGTTTGACTTTGACTTGGTGTGACTATGGGGGGAAGACCCCCGTAGAGGTTGGCGGCGTGGATATTTAGGCGGCGAGCCGGTTATTATAGCGGTGTTTGGTCTGGCGGAGTGTGGATATTCTAGCGGCGGTTTTAGCGTGGCGGAGGAGGAGGCTACGCAATGACACCAGCGGTGGCCATTGGCTTACGAGTAGCCAGAAAGGCTACGATGGCCAGATGCGCCAAACACTGGTGAGTAGCCAACGATGCTCCGTTACGCAGACTATTGGTAAAAAACAGCGGGGGCCGGCTATGGCACACACCACAACAACGACGGCGGCTATCGGCACCACCAACAAACAACACAACAACGATCTATGCGCAGCAACAACAACAACAACAACAACAAAGGATATGCTGATAACGCAAGAGGCGAGGCCTATCGTCTGCACTGACGGTCCCAGCGGAGGTCCACGGCGGTGACAACAACAACACACAACCACGGGAGGCTATGGCAGCCAAAGACAATGGCCCCGGCCTATGGGGGACAACACATAACGGCGCTAATGGCGGCAGCCGACCAATAGCGGCTATGCGCGGCCAACAAAGATGCTGGCCTATGGCGGCCACAATAATGGCGGACGTTATGCGCAAACGCAACAATGGCCGGCTATGGCGGCAACAAGATGGCGGCTTATTGGCGCAACGACAATGGCGGCTATGGCGGCAACAATGATAGGCGGCTATGGCGCAACAATGATGGTACCGGCTATGGCGGCAACAGATGATGGGCGGCGTATGGCGGAACAATGCATGGCGCTATGGCGCGCAACAATGATGGCGGCAGTATGGCGGCAACAAAGATGGCTGGCCCTATGGCGGACGCAACAAATCTATTCAAGGGCTATTCGGCGAACCCAGGATACGATCCGGCTGTACATGCAGCAGGAGGAGGAGGAGGAGGGAGGCGGCGCGCTACGGAGAGTAGCTTTGCTGTGCATTGGAGCGCCATGGCGGCGGCATCGTGGCGTGACAGCGGATCATGAGAGGTCGGCCAAGAGCCGGTCTTTCACGGGGAGGCGAAGTCGGAGCTACGTTCTCTAATTCTCTGGTCGACCGAGCGATTGGGGCGGCGGCAGTGTGCCTCCCAGGATACCGAAACAACTCACGGCATCGGCCTTTTTACCCGACGTATCCGTGCAGGCTACGGCGGCGCGTGGCGCGATATCTGGAACAAGGGACAACGCAGTTAGCCACACGAGCAATTCCCCCGGGATGGCGGCTATGGCGGCAACAACAATGGCGGCTATGGCGGCAACAATGATGGCGGCTATGGCGGCAACAATGATGGCGGCTATGGCGGAGACAAATCTATTCAAGGCTATTCGGGAGGATACGGACCCGGCGTACATGCAGCAGGAGGAGGAGGAGGAGGAGGAGGCGGCGGCTACGGAGGTGGCATTGCTGGTGGCATTGGAGGCCATGGCGGCGGCATCGGTGGTGACATCGGACATGGAGGCGGCAGAGCCGGTCACGGAGGAGTCGGGGGAGTGGTCGGAGCCGGATATGGCGGCGGCGGAGCCTCCCAGGGATACGAATACAACTACGGATCCGGCTACGACGATGCCGGCGGCTACGGCGGCGGTGGATACGGAAAGGGACAAGGCAGAGCACAGAGCGGCTACGGACAGGGCATCAGCGACACTGGAGTCTATGGCGGACAGCATGCCGGCCAGTACGGAGGCAAGGGCCGTGGCGGTCACGGCAGAGCTGGTTACGGTGGCGGCGGATACGGAGGCGGCTACGGAGGCAGCCAGGGTGGATACGGCAGTGGTTTCAGCGATGGTGGATATGGTGGAGGACATGGCGTCGGTGGTGGTGCTGGAAACTACCCAGTCGGTGGAGCTGTTCTTGACAAGGATCAGGCCGGCGCATACCCACAGCAGCCTTTCAACGGTCAGCCAGGACAGGAAGCATACGGACCCCAGCAGCCAGGACAGAACGCATACGGACCCCAGCAGCCAGGACAGAACGTATACGGACCCCAGCCCCAATACCAGGGAGAATTCACACCGCAAATAGGAGGTCAGGGACAATTCGGTCCGCAGCAGCAGCAGCAGCAGCAGCAACCATCGCAATTCATCCAGCCAGGACAGGACTACGGTCGTGGCCTCATCACACCGCAACAGGGAGGTCAGCAGGTTGGTGAGGCCGTCAGCGGCCAGGACGTCGTCCAGGACATCAGCACTGAATGCGATGCCGCTCGTCGCACGATGCGAGTCACCGTCAAGATGGCCAACGGTTTCCAGGGACAAGTGTTCGCCCGCGGTTACTTCGGCCAGCCACGTTGCTCCAGCCAGGGCTACGGCTCCAACTACATGCAGTTCGAGATGCCACTCGACGGATGTGGTACAGCCGAGACCCCAGACGTAAGCCATCAATGTTGCATTAGTTGTTGTTTTTTAACTTGGATTTCCAATCATATTTATTCAATATATCATCTTCTTAGCGTGCATCTGAAAATGTGCGATCACATAATCTGAAACCCACGGCGTATTGCCGATGTAGCATTTGGCTAAGTTCTTTTCATTTTTTCTCTACAGCAGAGCCAGCTCTATCAGCAGGGAAATCCAGGCTTCACCTACAGAAACACGCTCATCATGATGGGACATCCAGGAATCCTGGGCAGCACCGATCGCGCATACACCGTGCAGTGCCAGACCGGCGGCACCGTGCAGCCAGTCAACATTGTCAACGAGGTCGGAAACACGAACCCACCCAACGTTTTCATGAAGGTATCCAACGGCAAGGACCCGAACTCCACTCCCTCCGAGGGCTTGACTGTCGGCGAGACCGCAACACTGTCGATCAGCCACAAGGAAAATCGTAAGCACGAACACGTAGATGCACGCGTAATTACTTAGAAAATCTTGCACCAGGCGTTCAAACATCACATTATAGCACATTATCACTTTATAGCACACGCACCCCTGTGGAAAATTCCGTACACGCTCAAAACGAATAATATATATGTATATTTATTTATTTATTTATTAATTAATTATGTACATAATATAATATATATGCGCTATTCTTTCTATACAGCTACTTGGGACGTCTACGTGACCAACTGTTATGCCCATGACGGCGTTGGTGTCAACAAGGTTCTTCTCATCGACGAGGATGGCTGCCCAGCTCACGACCCCGAGTTCGTGTCATCCATGCAGCACGACCGCCTCGTCAACGGCGATGTCGTCCACTACACCAACTTCCAGTCATTCAAGTTCCCGGACAAGAACAACGTCTACTTCCAGTGCACGGTCGAGGTCTGCAGAGACAAGTGCCATAGGGTAAGTTAGTAATAATGGCGGACATAACAACGAGACACGCGGCGTTCCTATACATTACGCGTTATACACCGACGAATTTTAATGCGAGCGGATATGCTTGCTGTACTCATCCTCCATTGATGAATTTCCGTGACTTGTGTGGAAGCGTATTAAATTCTATTGCCGTCTCGCCACTTTGCAGTCGACATGCACAGCCACGCCCAGCAATAGGAGAAAGCGTGACGCCAACGCAACCGAAGTCATTGAGAATGAGATCGAGGAGCAGAAGCCAAGGAGCAAGGACACGGTTGAGGAGGAGATCGAGGTCTTCCGTGGCCTGACGATCATTCTCCCAGGCGAACAGCCCATTCCACGCTGTAAGTCATCGCACAGCAATCACCATTTAAATTGTTTCAGTCATTAAAAAAATAGTTTTACTTTTTTCAATCACCATTTAAATTCTTCCAGGCGAACAGCCCATTCCACGTTGTAAGTAGTGCACAGCAATCGCCATTAAAATCATTCTTCATAGAACGAATAATTAGCTAGCATCTACACGATGACGAATAACTTAAAAATAAAATAAAAACGCGATCGTTGATCTCGGATGCACTGCGCCTCGTATACTGATGTTCCTCTCGATATCTTTTCTGCAGACTGGAATGCCAGATACGCCGTACAGGACGAGATGTGCATCACAAAGACCGGATTCGCGTGGGGTATGGCCATCATGGGCGGTGTGCTAATAGTTGCAATCATTATCTGTGTGCTGCTATGCATGCGCACACGGAACGAGAGCCGAAAACACTTAGACGCTCCTGAACACTTCGTCATGTCTAAGGCATAAAACAAAAAGTATTAGGTTAGATATATTTGTAATTTATATGAAATCATCTCTCTGATAAATAATTCCGGCACTTTGTCAGGCTGACATGGTATCTCACCAAATATAGCATGTTTTTGTATTAATGCATTTCACTAATATTCACTCTCGTGCGTATTCGATCATGACGTTGTGGATAGAGAGCATATTCATTTTCATGAGCTGCGTATGTACAAAGTCATTTCGTATCTCACCAATTGTGATGTAACTCTAGAGCGCCGGGAATCGAATCCGGGGAGGTATGTTGTAATATACCGGGACAACCAGAGGTGGGTGTCGGTGCGCTGTCACAGCATTAACTTCGTTGATCGTTCATTCACTTCACCGATCATTCATTCACCTCGCCGATCGTTCATTCACCTCGCCGATCGTTCATTCACCTCGCCGATCGTTCATTCACCTCGCCGATCGTTCATTCACCTCGCCGATCGTTCATTCACCTCGCCGATCGTTCATTCACTTCGCCGATCGTTCATTCACCTCGCCGATCGTTCATTCATTCCATCGATCGTTCAGTCATTTTTCGATTCTCCATTACCTTCGCTATCGTCGTTCACTCATTTCATTCAGCGTTTTATCAATCATCACTCATCGTCTAGGAACGTACGTCTAAGTGTACAAAGAATTAAATTTGGGAAGTACGTTTCTAGCCGCAATCATATTCATTCATTGGCCTACGTGTTGTCTTGTTATATAGAGATTCAGTGTACAATTATATTGTATTAATGTATTGTATCGTACTGTATTAATGATATTGTATTTATGAGGCGATTTTATACAAATCAAACGTGTAAGCGCACGAGCACTTGTAAATTAACACTAGTAGAAAAATTATCGTGGATAATTGTTGAGGCTGCGAGTGAATATTCAAAGTCCCAATAACCAAACAAGTATTAATACAATCGAGATTCAATGCACGTTAACTAGTAGAGCTGCTCTACTGTTTTGACTAGACCAGTAGCGGTGAACATAACCGTATTAGAATACGATATACGATCGCAATGGCAGTGTAACTTAATTGTGTTAGCTGCATAGTACCTCTCACTTTAGATCGGAGTGTAGAATACAAAAACACAGTGGCGGATATGGTGCATAAGAGTAGACTAAACTATAGTGCCAAACGGTCATTGGATACTTCTAAATTCACGTGGTTGACTCGGTAATTATGTGGCAGTTAATAATAAATCGGATTCTATGTAAGATACGATTCTAATAGAATCAGATTATGTTATGGTGTGACAGTAACTTAAGCTTACACACGGTATGTCATACAGTTTGTTTACTATTTATGACAAAATACCGGCGTACGCGGAGGTATACTATAGTTCTAATAATTTAAGCAAGCTGTATAATATGGAAACTAGTGGGGTGCCTATAACAATTGTAAGTAACACAATCATTAGAGAGCCAAGGTTAACGCTGGGGAGTTTTTATGCACAGTAGTCAATAGTCATTTACAATAAGCATAATTCGTGTTTTCAACATTCACTCATCTTCGTTTACTGTCCAATGATCAGTGACACGCGTGCGGCCATATTCGATATCATTTGAAGCCATTACCATCTCATAAATGGTATTTTAACATTGTTTTATAATGAAAAAAGTCACGTTATAAAAAAAACTATGTTGTTATTTTGTCGTTATTAACACCGTGTTGAAGCCTAGCTACCAACTCGTATATACATATAAATCGGTATACTATATATATATATATATATATATATATATATATATATATATATATATTTATTTATTTATTTATATATATATATGAAAAGGAACATCAATGCACACATATTTCACGCTTACCGCGCTTTTATAATTCGGAACCTCAGCGTATAAACACAGACCTATAGACATATCGACCTGCGTTTGACGGCATGCATGCCGCGCCATCTACTACACAGCCAAATATGACGTCACTCAGTGACCCTGACCGTGACCGACGCGACGACCACAAATCAGTGCGCGCGGCCGCGTAACGAAGCAGGCGACCTACAAAACACCGTAATCGGATTCCGCGTTGGCCGCGCACATGCTGACATACTAAATATTCTTGGCGCGTGGACGGAGCACTGACTTTACCGCTCCCAGCTATAAACGCCCGTGGCGCAGCACGCACAATAACTGGAACAATAGGAGGCGATGTGTGAAGACGATATCGCGCGCTACCTCGCATTGTACCCAGTAACGGGGTCAGGTCATTGGCGAGCTTTGCGCCACCCTCTCACGGCTGCCGGAATGAATGCCGCACGCTTTCGCGCCTGGCTGACCATCCATTGATGTTGCGGCAGACATCCGCATATATGCGAATCTCAGCGGCGTATCGTGACGGTAGAGGTCATTCACCGCGGGCCGGCCCCGCGCGCGTTGCAACGGTCCGCTCTACCAGGTGACCGCTATCGCGAAAATTACACGTCTTTTATAATTTCTTACCACCGTGAATCGATCGCCAGTGACAGCAGGCTTAGCGGTGGGAGGGACTGGGAGCTCGCCGCCACGGCGCTGATAATGACCGTACGACCGGCGCTGTCTCCTTCCGCGCACGCCTTATCGCCAGATGGCGATCGCTCCACTACTCGCCATATAAGTCTTCCTTGCGAACAAGCTCGCTGATCGTGACCTGCTGACTGAATCTGACCGAAAGACGTACCGCTTCGGGATCTTTATAGCGAGCCGGATGTAACGGTTGTCGCGCTAGAGAGAAAAATCGTTCTTATTATAGAATATAATAATATAGCCGTCTTGATGTGTGGGCTAACGCGAAGGGAATGTTGTTCGTCATACGATATACGACGTTAAACGATAGGCGAATACACCAAAACGCAATCATTCGTGAAATTTATTCGACATAGGGCTATTCATATGATCGTCTTGTGAGTTTCCTCATTCCAACAAAATTTACTTATCCTTTATGTAACAGAGGTGGCACATATATATATATATATATATATATATATATATATATATATATATATATATATATATATATATATATATATATATATATATATATATATATATATATAGGCCCTATATATAACTTTTTGCATATTTAGATCCAGTAAGCGAGTGAGCCGGCCAACAATTACGATTACATGGACAATTTATTAGGCTGATTAATATTCGCAGCTCAATTATAAAATCTTCGTTCTTGTAGAAGTCTTGATGTTCGCCACTAATTCTGCTAACATCCATTATCTTATTCACTATGAAACTAGCGCTGGTTTAAGTAATGTTGGGTGCAGAATGAATGCGTTGAAATCAGTAAAACTATCAAGAAACACGTAAGTATAGCCCCAGTTTACTAGCGTCTTTTAAACAGTTCCGTTTAGCGAAACAACAAATTATTGCAATAACTAATGATGCGATAAGTTTTTTTAAGACACAGCAAAATAATCACAGCATTTCAATAAAATCACAAAACTTTAAAATGTGAGAAATAGAAGTGGGTGCCGAAAATAGTGTTGTACCGTAGTAAAAAGTTATTGTCGGCCAAATCATCTCACCAATCGTAATAATATTTTTCAAAAATTAAATGATTGATTGATTGATTAAATGAAATAATTAAATTTAAAAATCAATTATAATGAATATGTATTATGAATAATATAACGTATTAATGAGTAGTTAACCGTATACTCTAGATAGATATTAACATACACATTTGTATAAAGATCTGCCACGTTTATTGAAATAAATATAGATCGAATAACGAGTCACAATAAACGTAAATAATAAATATTGGGTTGAGATGCTGACACGTAGCTAAAATGTAGATAGTTGGCTCAGTCAGCCATAGGGATTAACATCTGTGTTATTATGTCATTAATAAGTTATAAGTTATTACTGTGGAATGTTATTATGTTTATCTATATTAT
The DNA here is from genome assembly GCF_000485595.1 of Priapulus caudatus. Lineage (NCBI taxonomy): Eukaryota > Metazoa > Priapulida > Priapulimorpha > Priapulimorphida > Priapulidae > Priapulus > Priapulus caudatus. The sequence goes on from NW_014577084.1 coordinate 240,423, forward strand.
CAAGATGCACATTTCTGTAGGAACAGTAGGGGAAATCTATTATATTTTCAAACTGGCCTAGTATATGTGGCTGCTGATGGTTTTTGATGGCGATGATGATGATATGGCGGTGGACGCCAAAAAGTAGGGCAAACTACCGCTTGGCACACGGTGGCACGTCCTGTCCGCGAGAGCAAAGTACACACGCACCAACACTCTGCAATTACTGAGCAGCGGAAAGAGAAGAAAATTATTCACCACAACAAACGAGCAAATGTAGCAACTTCTGAACAATTCAAGTTCACTATGCTGTGGAGTAGAAAGTGAGAAAATGTATTATGACGTATGCCCACTCTGTTACTCATTAGGATGCGTGAAGTCTTAAGTAAATAGCGCAAATTACTGAGCGGTTTGTGTATAGGTAGAAATGTAGCTATACCCTAGTTTTATATACACACACGCACGTACGAACGCGTGTACGCACGCACACACACGTATGCGCGCACACACACGTATGCGCGCACACACACGTATGCGCGCACACACACGTATGCGCGCACACACGCACGCGCGCACACGGATACTTTTAAGATGTGCATTTTTCCTATATGCGTGTATAACTACCGTTATTTTTGTCTAATACCTAATGCGTCAAATACACATACAAGATGCGTGCCAAAGCAGCAATGATAAAAATAGCGATTAGCCTATCTTTGAAAGGTACTCCAATTTACCTGGATGAGAAAATTCTAAAAATATGAACGTACGATCATTGCATTTAGCGCCACCTGGTGTCGAAATTGCTAGAAATATGTAGTTATTTCCATTCTTTTACTTTGCATAGGTGGTTCATAACCCCTGGTGGTGGTAACTGGTAACTAGCTAATATCAGGAGGAATACTGATCATGTGGAGATTTAGGGGGGACCGACTTGTATAGAGACAAATAACCCATGTATACCGTGTATGTGCATCACACACCCAGGAAATAAGGCAGATACGAGAGAAAGTCGATAGACAAGCATTACGCACTACTTCCGTCAATACATATTGCGTTTATTAGCAATTAATACAGCAATTATATACGGAGAGAAAATATATGGTGCAACAACTCTTTTACGGATTTACCTCAACGTATTTGTAATTAAAAATTCTAATTAAACGTCCGTTATGTACAGAATAACTAAACTGCATATTATTTCGCAGTCAAATTACTTTATCGTGCTCTCCTTTTTAATCTTTGCTAAGAAATCCCACACGAGACATGTGAACAGGTACCATTTGCCCATACCTCACTACTGTTGGAATAGGAGAGCCTATAACATGGAACACAGCAAATTATCCATGCTGCAAATGCTCTCTCTTCCATGCTTTTGTGAATTATGCAATAATATTTACAGCAACTGTAACCATAATAGCAGGATAATATCATAATGGTTACAAGGCCAGATTGCAATGTGATTGAGTAAACTATCTCAATCCTACCAGCTAACAGATTTTTTATAAATTACAATGACATTTAAACGAATTTTTTTAATGAGTTTACTATAGTAATAAGGAAAAGGCTTATTTTAGTATTCATGGTAATACAAACGTTTTTTTACAATGTATTTCCCAGTTTTTAATATGCATATGGAACTTTCTTTACTGTCCACCAGGGACAATGTTGCATCTGAAAGGGAATCAAAAACATGCGTTACAGTCACACATAATACTAAAATTGTGATAAATTGATTAAAGATTTACCTATAAAATAACCATGACTTTTAAATAAATTTGGCTTTTAAATAAAAAATATACGTGGGTTCAATTTTCCTTCTTGGTACCTAATACAGTTGTGCTACAGATTCAGTACATTAAGAGATAGGAACTTATTGTATGTTTATTATGACAATCACTTGGGAAATATATCAAGTGCTTGAGCATTTCAGAGGCATTATATACAACTTGACTTCATGAATTATACAAATGAAACTTAATGTAAAAGGTTTCAATTTGAATATTTCCTCATTTCCTTAACAAAAATCAGGATATAATATCGATGTCACTCACTTCTACCAAAATGACACATAACTACAAGTAACAGAAAGTGTATTGTTAAAATTTATTACCCCAGCAGTCCTCTTCCTGGCCATTTCTTAGGTTCTAATGTTAACCTCATCTCTCTACCATTCCTGTGCACCAGAACATTTACATGAGCCTGCAATTAGAGTAAAAGCAATTAGGATATGCAGTAAAATGCATGAATATATTTATACATATCTATACATATCTATGCATAAGGAATACTTCCAGAACAAACGCTTACTTTTTGTATTTTTATATGACATTAAGCGGTTCTATCAGAAGAAATACCATGGCTATCACTATAAAGTATAAAGTCAAATGAAATGATAAAACAGGCTCTTAATAATTATTGGCATAATCAAATATAATGACCAAGTAAATATTTGATAAAACCTCTTAGAACATACTTACCCCCAAACTGTGTTGCACCACAGCAGCGATATCCTGAAGAGACTTGAAGTTTTCTGAGATTACGGAACCAAACTCTACCAAGCCATCACCAACTACCAAACCCTGAAAACGTAGAAATCTATTACATGACATGAACTACGTTGACAGAGAACAAATTTGTGTAAGTTTTATGAATGCGAAAACATGCAAAATTCTAAGGCAATCAAGATTTTCCCAATTTCTAAACATTAGGTGCACCACTCTGTCAGAATCTGTAGTTAGATTCACTATATCGGTATATAGCTTTTGTGGATGCACATAAATAAATCAGACATGTTCCAAAACACAAGTACACTCTAATTACATATATATTTACGTACAACAATGGGTTTGATCATAGTGCACATTAATATTCGGGTTTTGATATGGAACCAAAACTGCTTCATGAGCATAAAATCACATTGCTTGCTATGCACAGATGACCACGTGGGTTGTTACTCAGGTTTGGCGCTCTTACTAGAATTGTCATACAATATATGCCTACACAATGTTTGTCAGTATATATAGCATACACGAGTGAAGCAGGAAAATATTACGCATAGCAACAGTTAATGTAAAGATATCACCATACTTAGCTGAGAAGTCTGGTAAACATATGTTCGGAGCAATTTTACTTACAGCTTGCTCTGCTGGAGAACCTTCCGCAACGCTATTAACATGTGCAAAGCTGCTTCTCGGCTTCACCGGTTTGGTCGCTGCTACGGGCTCATGGTCTCCCATCGCAGCTTTTCTTGCCTTCGCGATAGCGTGCAACGCATGCAGATTCTCTTCGATTTGCTTCATGATTTCTTTGTGGTCAGTATTTAGGCCTGTTAGGAAATGATCATTGCATAATTTAAGTAGCATTTTGTGAATAATTGTTGCACCAGGTTTGCTATAAGAACTCCTGTAATAATTATAGCGTAGATCATGTCTCACTACATTTGTCAATGTCGAAACGACAATCCTGAACCTCACATAAACAAACTATGAAAACCAATAATTTGATAGAAACATTTGTAGTACATACATAAATTAAAAAAGAAAAGAAAAACGCAGTTTGCAAAATTAACAATCAACATACAGTGTACTTTGTGGCGAGTGTGGCGGACTAGATATACATCAACATCTTGACGTGGGTAGTCTTCAGCATCTATGAGCGCTTGATGCATTCCAACACCTTTTTCCTAAAAATATATGGAGAAAGCACATATTATAAACAAGGTCATAACCAGTTAGAGCTGAGAATAATAATTAAGGAAATAATAATGTATGTAACTCAATCATGATTTTGTCGATCTGTGCAAAATAAAAACCACTCAACTATGGGCAAAATATATTGATACAGCAGATTCTTGGTTGTTTATCCAAAGACAGTGAAATAGGAAGATGTAAAACCTCAAATCTCCAGATGAAAGATACAATTTAAGATTCAGCATGCTCTACACTGAATAATTTTATACCTACTCCTAGGGTTATTGATCAGATGAGGTTACGGAGTTAGGGTTAGGTAAATTATATACACATTGCTTTTAACACTTTGACTGCTGCAATGGCTTCAGACTTTTGGTGCTCTTGGTGAAGGTTGTATTGGGTCATCACAATAGCTGTCCTGGTTGGCAGGCTAAATGCTGAGTCAAAGTGTTATAGTAAATAGTTGTACATTCGGAGCCTGGTCAATATTTGACCACTGTCAGACAGAATTAAGCCCAGCACACTGATTCTGAGCCTGAGGACCCTGGCCTGACCACGACCATGACCAGGACTGACTCTATGATGAATGTATATCTAATGTATGTAATTATGTTATGATGAATCTATGTTATCTCTATGATAAGCCCAGATGAGATACACTGAACATGGAGGGCGGTGGTAACTGCCATTACTGATATCAGTGATATGATGTGAAATACACGAACTTGGGAATCGCGAAAAATACGCAAAAACACGTGAGTAGCATCATTAGAACGCTGTTTTGTTCTGCCGTCCTGCGAACGAAGGACATATTTCTGGATAGATATGAATAGGCAAGAGCCAAGACCATGAAGAGACCTGTGGATTATAAAGTCTCTACCCCCCACATTTGCTAAAATCAGGGCCGGGGTCCCAAACTAGAATTTGCCATTAGGTCCAGGGGACACCAATTGTAAATTTGTATTCAATCAATAGTCCCCAATAGTACTATTAGTAGAAGTAGAGGCACACTGCACGGTCTACGGCCAACTCGCACCCACATTGTGGTGAGTTCACCCGAAGGGAGATCGGTGAGCTCAACTCGTGGGATGAGTTCACCTGTCTGGAGATCGGTGAGCTCGCCTCGCCGGCTAACTCGTGAGATGTTTCACACGCCCCAACGTCTTAAATAGAGGCCGCTTTTTCACAGCTTGGTCCAGCTGCACTAATAAGTCACATGAGCAGTGATGCATAAATACGTTGAATATTTAAATTATAACATTTCCCTGCCATTGCATGTAGCCTACCGACTCCAAAGTAGATAATGAGTCTTTTATGTCATTTTCAATCGATTCTTTTTTACTCATTAATTCACTCAAGGTTGCTTTTAAGTTCAATTCCTCCAAGGTCTGATCCGAAACAGACGCCGACATGTTGTCACGTTGTTTCGCACATTTATATTTTTTTTTTCTTTCTTTTTTTTTTTTTATTTTTTTTTTGTTTTTTTTTTTTTTTTTTCTTGTAGTTCTACATTCTCCCACTACGTGGCACCACTAACTGGCACCGAGTCAAATGATGACATTCACCCTCTTGCACCATGCAGTAGTAAGTTCTAGAATCTAGACCATAACATAGAATAATATGTGTTAAAACGCAATGTATATATATGATATTATGGG